>NW_006408697.1:4156101-4181981 GCF_000296735.1 Chrysochloris asiatica | reverse complement strand
CTGAAGTATGAGAGACGAAGTTTGGCCATCTTGGCCTCCAAGGAGCACTCTGGCTGCACTTCTTCCAAAACGGATCTATTGGCTCTTTTGGCAGCCATGGCACTTTCAATATTCTCCTCCAACACCATAACTCAAAAGCATTAATTCTTCTACTGTCTTCCTTCTTCACTGTCCAAGTTTTGCATGCGTATGAGGTTACTGAAAACACCATGGACCAAGATAACTAGTTGTGATTATTTTGTCATTCTTTCCTCCCCACACATTTCTATTTTTACTCTGTAGTTATATATAATCATTATATATACACATTTCTATATTCTGCCTTCTTTGCACTGAACACATATAATCATTTCATTAACATTTCAAGTAGCTGTCTAATATTGCATAAAGTAGATTCATCATAATGTATTTAATGTTATCACTATTATTACATATTTAATCTGTTTCTATTTCATTTACTAATGGAGCTCTGGTAGCCGAATCGGGCTACAAACCTCAAGGTCAGCAGTTTGAAACTACCAGCTGTTCCATGGGAGAAAGATGAGGCTTTCTGATCCTGTAAAGATTTACAGCCTCAGAAACCCTGTACAGGGTCACTATGACTCAGAACTGACTCCATGTTCAAAACACCACCACCACCAATTCATTTTCTAGCACAAATAATGCAGAGATGATGACATTTGCTTATTCTTTTTCCATATTTTGAATTTTTCCTGAGAGTTGAACTAGTATGGTATGATAGAAGTATGGAGTCCTGCTGTGAACTAGGTGAACTAGTATAGTATGATAGAAGTATGGAGTCCTGCTGTGGCAATGTGGGATAAAGCACTGGGCTACAAATCGGTTTGAACTACAGGGTCTGTGGTTCAAACTCACCAGCCACTCCTTGGAAGCCCTATATATAGGGTTGCTATGAATTGGAAATGACTCAACGACACTTAACAACAGCAGCAACAACAACAATGCTGAACGTCTTCCCACCTGCTTGTTAATTCTCTGTCTTACATCAAGTGTGCTCATATCTTTTGCTCACTTACCTGTTGAGTCTTTAATGCTTTACTTTCAAATCTCTGTGTTAAATAATAAAAACATTCAATCTTTCACTTATTTGCTGAAAATACATTTTCAATTTTTAAAAACCTGTTGTTATATTTGTTAAATATATGAGAAAAAAACTTAAGTTCAAACCCATTGACTTTTTTCTTTGAAGTTTCTCTACTGCTTTTGAGCTTAAAAAGTTATTATACTCCAAAGAATTGACAAATGTCCTACTCTTCTTGAGAAACTTTTTTGAGTTTAACTCTTCAATCTGTCTGGCAAATACATTAGTGCGTAAGAATAGTGTATTTTAGCACCCTGACGTCATACTACCTACTTCCCTTAACCACACTGACAGAATTGAACACTGTAATTTCCCCTGTCTCATGATTAGTGACGCATCTTTTTTTTATTTACTCTCTTAATCATAACACTATAGCCTTTGGTGAAAAAAAAGATCTATTTCTCAACTATTTTGTTTCAGTGAGTTCTCTCTCTTTTTTAAAATTTTTTGCAAGGAGCATACCACACTATTTAAATGAAAGACAATTTTACATTATAGAGTTTACTATCTGGAAGAGCTAATGCCTCTCTTTCCTATTACTTATAATAATGTTATGAATCTGCATGACTCCATATGATAAGCACTTGACTTCAAACCAAAAGGTCTGCTGCTTGAGCCCACCAACCATCTGAACCATGTGAGAAAGATGAGGCTTTCTGCTCCTGTAAAGATTTACGGCCTCGAAAACCCTATACAGGAGTTGGAAGCAACTCGATGGCACTTACAACAATAACACAAATATATATAGTATTCATGGGAGGTGATCTAAAAACAACCTTCCTTCTATGGGCCCGCATGGTTTGCTTACCTATCATGGGTCAGTTGTTGAATGAGCTCCTGCCAGTGTCTACTGGCACTGAGATCTACTTTGTACATTCCTCTGATATGCTGAATCACCTTTTTCCTCTCAATTCCTTGGGAAAGTGACACAGCCTGGGTGATATCTGCAGCTATTTTCGATATATCCTTCGATTTTGAATCTAGACGCTGAAAGAGACTAAACATACAACAACACTGTTTATCAGCTAAGTTTATCAGAACATTAAATGTATAGTGAAACATGATACTTCAATTACTAAAAGTATATGTGAAAACAAATGGATTTCTAAATGTCATGAAGTTTAGAAAACATAATCCCAGTCTTAGTTACCTAGAAGTGCTGTAACAGAGCTGTCACAAGTGGATGGCTTTAACAAACAGAAATCTACTTTCTGACAGTTAGGAGAGAAGAAGTCTGAATTCAGGGCTCTGGCTCTAGGGGGAAGGTCATGGTCTTTACAGCTTCCGTTTCTTGTCTCTTTGGTGGCCTTCATCCATCTTTCCCCATCTCTGCTTGCTTGTTTCATCTCCTTGTATCTCAAAAGAGGCTGATTTAACACACTGTAGCCTAAGGAGCTCTGGTAGCATAGTGGTTACGAATCAGGCTGCTAATAATCTCATGGTCCACAGTTCAAAACTACCAGCTGTTCCGCAGGAGAAAGATAAGGCTTTCTGCTCCCGTAAAACTTTACAACTTCACTATTATGCAGGTTACTATGAGTCGGCACATCGACTCGACGGCACTTAACAACAACAACAATGAGTCGGCACATAACAACAACACGGCACACAACAACAATAACAGCTTAGAGTCCTAGTGTGGCACTGTCAGTCGGCTTGGACCAAAAGGCCAGCTGTTCAAACTCACTAGCTGCTCCTCGGAAACCCTGTACAGGGTCACTGTGACTCGGATGCCAACTCAAAGGCACTTAGTAACAGTAGTCGCCTGGAGTCTTGGTGTGACGCTGTGGGTTAATGCACCAGTCTGCAAAGCCATTTGAACTGCAAGGTCAGTGATTCAAGTTCACCAGCTGCTCCTCAGTAATCCTATACAGGGTTGCTATGAGTTGGAACCGACTTGATGGCACTTAACAACAACAACAACAACAAGGCTGGCCTCATTAGTATAACAAAGGAAATCATTTCCAAATGGAATTGAAACCATAGGCATAGAGGTTAATATTTATAACATAGATTTTGCTGGGGGGGAAGGGGAGATGACACACAATTCAATCCATAACAATATCTTACCTTTGTTGATTATTATTAACTGTTTTCTGCCAGGCAGCTTTATTCACACCTTCTTCAGTTTCATATTTCTTTTGTTCCTAAAAGATTTAGAAAATAATACACCATGGTCATTTAACATTGGCACGAAGCTCAAAAAACTAATTTAAAAAACTAACCAAGTACAAGAAAAAAATACTGACTCCAGGGACCAAAATAAGAAAACTTCTGAAACAATATTAAATTTTCTTTTGTTTTCCTAGAATTTGGGTCATGGAAATTAGAGTTAACCACGGATGAAAACCCGATGGGTCTCTTTAATTGCTTCTTCTATTTGCTTTTTCATTAAAGAGCCCAAAACCCAAACTTCATTCTTCAACTTGCTTGTCACTAAAACATACATGCCACTAAGTATTTCCAACACTAGTGAAACTGATACGGATAAAAATGACAATACAAAATCAAACTGTCCTTAAAATAAGCCTTAAAACAAACAAACAAACAAACTAGCAAAAAATCTCAGAATAAAGCAATATGATATAAATTTTTTTTTAAAATGTAAAGTTCATCTTCCAACGATTCTTTCATGATAGCCAGTGAGATCCTCTGACTCACCTCTTTGATTATCTTAATAAGGTCTGACTTTGTTGCAGCGCTGGGAGGGATGCACTTGGGGCCACACAATTTTAAAGCGCTCATAAGCAATTCCGCCATGTCTAGGTCCTCCTTAGTCAGCTCATCTTGGTGATTATGGATCAACTCTGACAAATACAAAGCTAACTTTGCTCCATGCTGTTGAAATAAAAGATAACAATTTCATTTAGTAATAAAGAATTTTAATTTTTTACTTAATAGCTATTGTTGTTATGTGCCGTGGAATCAATTCCAACTCATAATGACCCTGTATAGTGTTCCTGAGACTGTAAATCTTTATGGAACCAGAAAACCTTCTATTTTTCCCATGTGGAGTGGCTGGTAGATTAGAACTACTGTTCTTATAGTTAGCAGCCCAATTCATAATCTACTAAACTACCAGAACTCCTTATAGTAAATTGTTGTTGTTAAGTGTCAAGTCGGTTCCCACTCATAGTAACCCTGTATAGGGTTTCCGAGGAGCGGCTGGTAGGTTTGAACCACGGACTTTGTGATTCAAACCTACCATGAGGTCGAGTGCTTATCCTACAGGGTCACCCCAGAAGCTAGATAATTAGAAACTAATTCTTTTCCATTTTCATTGCAAAGAAGCCTAAATTAAACTAGTTTTCAAACCTATTTAATGACTTCTGGTGTGGCTCTGTAGGATCAGCACTGGACTAGGAACCACAAGGTCGGCAGTTCAAACAAACCAGGTGCTCCCCAGAAACCCTACACAGGGCTGCAATGATTCGGAATTAACTCGACAGCACTTAACAACAACAACTCTACTTAATGAAACCATTTCTCAAACCTAACTTTTGGATAAATTTATATTAAATCTTATAAGTGAGAGGGATGTAAGTTTATCATAAAATTGGTGCTGAGTAACTTTCTTGATTCAAAGAGTGTTGTAGAAGTTGAAAATCTCCAAGGAATTGGTGGTTTGGATCTCCCTCTCCTCTTTGCTCCCCTCGTACCCTCGCTCCTTAGATTGGCACAGTTCACACTATCGTGGTGTTGCTACTGATTCACAATGATTCCACAGGGCAGAGTATAACTGCCCACAGCGTTTCCTAGGAAACAGGACTTCTCACCACCTTCACCCAGACACCAGTCTTAGCATCACTACTGGTGGGACCATCAGACATGGATTTCTTGATGGGATGCAACATAATATACAAAGAATCACTTATCAAGTATTGTTGCCAAAAATAGTTGGGCTGAATTTAATAAAGTCTTCAGGTCAAATGCCTGTTTATAGGCAATACAGGAGATAAAGGGCCAAGTTAAATGACATCACGTGGAAGCAACCAGATATATTCAGAAGTTGGTTCAGTCTCTTCAACAAGACAGTGTCATGGAAAAACAAGTTTCTGTGCGGATTATTCCAAAATAAAAGAGATCTAAGAAACATAAATCAAATGAAATGCAAACCAAACACCTGAGAACACCGGGCTTGGGGAATGTCTAGGTCAGTTGGCACAACATAGCCCACAAAGACATTGTTCTACATTCTACTCTGGTGAGTAGCATCCTGAGGCCTCAAAAGCTTATGAGATGTTGGCTAACATGCAACTAACTACTGGTCTCTGCCTATCGGGAGCAAAGAAAAGTGAAGAAAGTCAAAGACTCAAGTGGACTCCAAAGGACCAATGGAACACACAAAGTACAGCCTCTGCTAACCTGGGTCCAGAAGAACTAGATGGGAGATGGGACCTGGCTAGGCTACACTACTGATAGCTCTGGTGAGCATTACAAGAGATGGACCTAGACAGAGCAGGAAAAAAATGTAGAACAAAATCCAAAACGATAAAACAGACAAGACACACTGGTCTGCCAGAGACTGGAGGGACCCCTACTACAAAGACCTTTGGACTCACCGCAGATCTGAAACTGAACTTACCCTGAGGGTCACCTTTCAGTCAGACAACAGACAGGCCATAAAGGGACCAATCACACCTGTGAGGAACTTACTTCTCAGAACAACTAACCACAGGAGACCAAAGGGTAGTTGTTGTTAAGTGCTGTCGAGTCGATTCCGACCCACAGTGACCCTGTATAGGGTTTCCAAGGAGCGGCTGGTGAGCTTGAACCACCGACCTTGCAGTTGAAAACAAAGTTCAGAAGGCAGGAAGGGGTGGCAAGAAGGAATGATGGTGATGGTGAATCCAGGGCACAGCTGGAGAGTGCCGTTATGCCCAGGGGTTTGCAACGAATGTTGTGAAACAAAATCGTATAAATTGTTGAATGGGAAACTAAAGTGCTGTGTATTTTTTACCCAAATCACAATAAAATGTTCACACACACACCAGAATTTAGAGGTAAAATGTCAGGATGTCTATCAGTTACTTTAAAATACTTCAGAAAAATAAGAATGAAACCAATATGAAAAAAATGAAACCAACATGAATAATTGTTAATTCTTGGTGATGGTTATCTGGCATTTAATATACTATTCTACTTTCATTTTAAGCGTGAAAATTCTCACAGTAAAAGGTACAGCAGCAAGAGAGCTTTAGAAGAATTATGGCGGTAGGAGTGGTGTGCCGCCGAGTAGGTTCTGACTCACAGCGACCCTGCACAGGGTTTCCCAGGCTGTCAATCTTTACAGGAGCAGAAAGCCTCATCTTTCTCCCGTGGAACAGCTGGTAGTGTCCAACTGCCGACCTTCAGGTTAGCAGACCGACTTGTAACCACTATGCTACCAAGGAAGCTTCTGAAGAAGGAATTCTAGAGAGGAATAATTCAAGGGAACAAACTTGGGATAAAGAAAAATAATTCTCTTCTCACAAAAAACTGGTCTGGAAGGGAAACCTGTGACGAACAGAATAATCCATGTGGCAGAGATTACATTTTCTTGTAATGTGTACAGTAAGTATTATTACTTAGAAGTTAATTTTGCCAACAAGTTAAATATGCATATTTCATTTTTAACTTCTGCATTGATACCTGTTCCATTGCATTTGGTTTAATGGAATTTTAAGATCTGAATTTAAATGTATTTAAATGTCAACAAATGGATCTGGAAGCAATTACATTTTGGGTGATATTTAAATTAGCACGCAGAGTCACACTACATCATTCCCCAAAAGCACAGAAGAGCATATGCAATGGTAAAAACAGCAAATATCATCTTAATAAAACACTTTAAATTAGGAGACACTGCTACCTGAGCACAAGAGGAAAATGAACGGATGCTCAGTGAGTAAAAGGCCTGAAGAGTTAGCCAATAAGGAATAATGCTAAATGACTAGAATGCTTTCATATATGTGTGTCTTAAAGGTGATGTGCTTCATGCAACTTTAAACATACTTCAGTATTCAATGACATTTAAAGTCATCTCGAAGAACTATCTAAAACATTTTTATTCATTTTGAATATCTAAAAAAAAAACCCATGATTTTCTCAAACCTGAAGTTGTTGATAATATCTCATTTTAGCAATCAAAGTAATCATTTATGCCTTGTAATAATCTATTTATTGCTTATAATTCCTGGGATTATAAAATGTACTATTATAGATGGTAGTGATGGTGTGCCCTCAAGTCAGTTCTGACACATAGCAGGCCTGTATAGGATTTGAGAGGCAGTAAATCTTTACTGAAGCAGAATTATGGGTGGTGGTGGTGCCGCAGAGTCAGTTCTGACTCATAGCCACCCTGCATAGGGTTTCCGAGGCTGTAAATCTTTTATGCGAGCAGAGAGCCTCATCTTTCTCCCATGGAACAGCTGGTAGTTTGCAGCTGCCAACTTTGAGGTTAGCAGCCCAACTCTTAACCACTACGCTACCAGAGCTCCTTAGAATTATGGACAGACATAAAAATACTTATTTTTGGTTTTAGTTCTCAAGGAACTGGCTTAAAGAACTGAATCTATTAAACATGAATTCTTAAAACATATAAAATAAACTGGTCAGTGAGGGTTATAAGAAGGAAGAGTTCCAAACACATTGAGGAGAGTTCTGAAGGAGGTAGAAACAGAGCTAAGTGTCTGGAGCAAGGATAGAGTGGGATTCAAATGGGCAAAAGAGAGGAGGGGGTGTGTCATGCCAGTGGACAACGTCATCAGGCAGCATGAATCGCCAGGATGTGGAGGTGAGCATAAGATAAGCATGGCACTATCTCCAACCCTGGATGAAGAGTTACAGAGAGGATAATCCATCAAAGTAACAATAGAAATGAAGACCAGGGCTTTAAAAATTAGATTACAAATGGAATACAACTTTGACACAGCTGTAGGATTCCTGATATGACATTGTAGGATAAGCACTGGATTGCTAACTGCAAGGTCAGCAGTTCAAACCCACCAGCTGCTCGTCAGAAACTGTATACAGGGTCACTGTGAGTTGGAACCAACTTCATAGCACTTTACAATAACACCACCAATGCTGTAAAAAGGAATGAGGAAGACCTCCATATGTGGGGTCTTTAAGTTTATAGAAAATATGTATTATGCAAACACTATGCATAGACTTTTTTTTTTTTTTTTAAACAAAATAAACTCATACTAATTTGTCATGAATAGCAGAGAAACACTGACAGATATAGTGCCGGAAGGCACTCAAAATGCAACTGGGGAAGAGCTGCCTCCTCAAAGTAGAGTTGACCGTGATAACACGAATGGAGTAAAGCCCGTGGGAGAAAAGCCCGCGGGACCTTCATTTGCTGATGGGGCACAACTCAGAATGAAGAGAAACAGCCGTAAACATCCACTGAAAATCGGAACATGGAATGTATGAAGTATGAATCTGGGAAAATTGGAAGTTGTCAAAAATGAAATGGAATGAATAAACATCGATATCTTAGGTATTGGTGAGCTGAAATGGACTGGTATTGGCTATTTTGAATTTGACAACCACATGGTTTACTATGCCAAGAATGACAAATTAAAGAGGAATGGAGTTGCATTCGTCATCAAAAGGAACATATCCAGATTAGTCATGAGGTACAACGCTGTCTGTGATAGGATAATAATGGGGCTGCGAACCTTAAGGTCAGCAGTTCGAAACTACCAGCCGCTCCACGGGAGAAAGATGAGGCTTTCTACTCCCGTAAAGATTTACACCCTTGGAAACCCTGTACAGGGTCGCTATGGGTCGGAACCGACTCGACGGCACTTAACAACAACAACAACAACAACAGGGAAGGCCAGTTAATACCACTATTATTCAAATTTACGCACCGACCGCTAACGCCAGTGAGGATGAAAGAGAAGAATTCTACCAATTTCTTCAATCTCAGATTGATCAAATATGCAATCAAGATGTACTCATCATTACTGGTGATTGGAATGCAAAGGTTGGTAGCAAAGAGGAAGGATCAGTGGTTGGAAAATATGGCCTTGGTGATAGAAATGATGCAGGAGAATGCATGATAGAATTCTGTTGGTTAAAACCAATAATTTGTTGATTTCATATATTTTCTTTAGACAGCATAAGAGATGACTATACATGGAACTCACCGGATGGAATACATAGAAATCAAATTGACTACATCTGAGGAAAGAGATGATGGAAAAACTCCATATCATCAGTGAAAACAATGTTAGGGGCAGACTGTGGAACAGACCATCAATTACTCATAGGCAAATTCAAACTGAAGCTGAAGAAAATGAAAACAATTCCACGAGAGCGAAAATATGACCTTGAATATATCCCACCTGAATTTAGAGATCATCTGAAGAACAGATTTGATACATTAAACACTAAAGACCGAAGACCAGAAGAGTTGTGGGATGACATCAAGAACATCATACATGAAGAAAGCAAAAAGTCATTGAGAAGGAAAGAAAAAAAGGAAAAGGTCAAAATAGATGTCAGAAGAGACACTAAAATTTGCTCTCCAGCATAGAGATGCTAAAGAAAATGGAAGAAATGAGGAGGTCCAAGAGCTGAACAGAAAATTTCAAAGATCAGCACGAGAAGATACAGCCAAATATTACAACAAAATGTACAAAGATCTGGAATAAGAAAACCAAAAAAGAAGAACACGCTCAGCATTTTTCAAGCTGGAGAAACTGAAGAACACATTCAAGCTCAACTTTCATTATTGAAAGATTCACTGGGCAAATTATTGAATCATGCAGAAAGCATCAAGAGAAGATGGAAGGAATACACAGAGTCACTATACCAAAAGGAAATGGTTAATGTTCAGTCATTTCAAGAGGTACCATATGATCAAGAATCACTGATACTGAAGGAGGAAGTTCAAGGTGCATTAAAGGAATTGGCAAAGAACAAGGCACCAGGAATTGATGGAATAAAAACTGAAATCTTTCAAGAAAGTGAGGCAGCACAGGAGGCACTCACACACCTCTGCCAAGAAATTTGGAAGACAACTATCTGGCCAACTGATTGCAAGAGATCCATATTTGTGCCCATTCCAAAGAGAGGTGACCCAATGGAAAGCAGAAATCATTAGACAATCTCTTTGATATCCTATGCGAGTAAAGTATTGCTAAAGGTAATACAGAAAAGGCTACAATCATACATTGACAGAGAACTTTTAGAGGCTCAAGCTGGATTCAGAAGAGGACATGGAACGAGGGATATCATTGCTGATGCCCAATGGATCTTGACTGAAATCAGAGAATATCAGAAAGATGTTTACCTGTACTTTATTGACAATGCACAGGCTTTCGGTTGTGTGGGTCATGACAAGCTATGGACAACACTGAGAAGTATGAGTATTCTGGAACACTTAATTGTGCTCATGAGGAATCTGTACATGGACAAGAAGCAGCTGTTCGAATAGAACATGGGAACAGTGAATGTTTTAAAATTAAAAAAGGTGTAAAACAAGGTTGTGTTCTTTCACCATACTTATTCAACCTGTATGCTGAGCAAATAATCCAAGATGCTGGGTTCTATGAAGAAAAATGTGGCATCAGGATTGGAGGAAGACTCATTAACAACCTGTAATATGCAGATGATACAACCTTGCTTGCCGAAAGTGAAGAGGACTTAAACATTTACTGATGAAGATCAAAGAGCACAGCCTGCACTATGAATTACATCTCAATATCAAGAAAACAAAAATCTTCACCACTGGACCAATAAACAACAATCTTATAAACGGAGAAAATATTGAAGTTGTCAAGGACTTTATTCTTCTTGGATCAACTATCAACACTCATGGAAGCAGCAGTCAAGAAATGAAACAACGTATTGCATTAGGCAAATCTGCTACACAAGATCTTTTTAAAGTCTTGAAGAGCAAAGATGTCTGCTTGAGGACTAAGGCGTGCCTGACTGAAGCCATGGTATTTTCAATAACCTCATATGCATGCGAAAGCTGTACAGTGAATAAGGAAGACCATAGAAGAATTGATGTTTTTCAGTTATGGTGTTGAAGGAGAACATTGAAAATGCCATGGCTGCCAAAAGAACCAATACATCCGTTTTGGAAGAAGTGTAACCAGAGTGCTCCTTGGAGGCCAAGAGGGCCTAACTTCGTCTCTCATACTTCAGACATATTGTCAGGAGTGACTAGTTGTTGGAGAAGGCTATCATGTTTGGTAAGGTGGAGGGTCAGAAAAAAGAGGAAGATCCCAACAAGATGGATTAGCCAAGTGGCAGCATCGATGGACTCAAGTGTGGCAACAGTGGTGAGGTTGGCCCAGGATCAGGCAGTGTTTTGTTCTGGTGTGCATAAGGTTGCTAGGAGTCAGTACTGACTCGATTGTACCTGACAACAACAAAAATTTGTTATAAAGAAGCTCTGGTAGCGTAGTGGTTGTGAGTTAGGCTGCAATTCTCAAGGTCAGAGTCCTGGTGTGGTGCTGTGGGTTAATGTGCCAGACTGTACAGCCATCTGAATTGCAAGGTCAGCAGTTCAAGCGCATCAGCTGCTCCTTGGAAACCCTATACAGGGTTGCTATGAGTAGGAACCGACTCGATAGCACTTAACAATAACAAGAACTTGTTATAGGAGTATTGGTGTGGTGCTGTGGGTTAATGCACTGGACTGCAAGGTCACTTTGAACCGCAAGGTTGGTGAGTCAAGCTCACCAGCTGCTCCTCAGAACCCTTATGGAGGATCATTATGAGTTGGTATCGACTTAACAACAACAACACACTTGTTATGTCTGAACAAATCTAGTTTGAAGCACTAAGAAGGCATCATTTTGGAGAGCCTCTCCCAGAACATAAAACAAATTCTGCTAAAATTTAAGCAAGAATAAACATCAAATTTATAGTGAAGCTAGAGTGGAAGAATGGTGAAATCACTGATGCTTTAGAAAACATTTATGGGACAGTGCTTTAGAGAAAAAAGCAGCCCAGAACAGTCCTGAAGACAAAACTCAATCAAAGCAATGGTTCCCAAGAGGTGGAAGTGGTCCAGTGACAGCAAATGTAGACCAGTGAAGAGCAAAGTCATGACAACAGCAGGCTTTTGGCTCTCTGGAGGGCCCCAAACCATAACATCTACTTATTCTGAGAGTGGAGTCCTGGTGTGGCGCTGTGGGTTAATATTCTCCACTGTAAGGTCAGTTTGAACTGCAAGGTCAGTGGTTCAAGCTCACCAGCAGCTCCTCGGAAACCCTATACAGTGACGCTGTAAGTTGGAACTGACTCGACGGCACTTAACAACAACAACAACATTCTGAGAGTGCTTTGAGAAAGTTAGCCAAAGTGTTAGGCCAGGAAAGCTTCATCGTGGTCCTTCTTCACCACTACAATGCCCCGGGGCTCATCCCCACCATCAAACAAGGGCAACTGTGTGATTATTTCAATGGGAAAACTTTAGGCAGCCACTTGAAAGTTCTGATTTGGCTCCTTTTTGTTTCCTAATCTTAAAATTCTACAAAGGACACCATTTTTTCCTTCAGTTAGCAGTATAAAAAAAGACAACAGTGACATAATTAAATTCTCAGGACCCTCAGTTCTTTGTTGTTGTGGAGGGATATAGAGTCGTTTCTGACCCATAGTGACCTTGTATCGGGTTTCTAAGGAGAAGCTTGTTGTTGCTAGGTGCCATCGAGTCGGTGCCAACTCGTAGCAACCCTAAGAATAACAGAACGAAACACTGCCTGATTTTGGGCCAACCTCAAAATTGTTGCCACGCTTGAGCCCACCGATGCTGCCACTTTGCCAATCCATCTCGTTAGGGGTCTTCTTCTTCTTCTCTGACGCTCCACCTCACCAAACCTGATAGCGACTAGTCCCTCCTGACAATATGTCCGAAGTATGAGAGACCAAGTTTGGCCATCTTGGCCTCCAAGGAACACTCTGGCTGCACTTCTTCCAACACAGATCTGTTGGTTCTTTTGGCAGCCTACGGCACTTTCAATATTCTCCTCCAACACCATAACTCAAAAGCATCCATTCTTCTATGGTCTTCCTTATTCACTGTCCAGCTTTCGCATGCATACAAGGTTACTGAAAATACCATGGCTTGGTTCAGGTGCACCTTAGTCTTCAAGCTGACATCTTTGCTCTTCAAGACTTTAAAAAAGTCTTGTGCAGCAGATTTGCCTAATGCAATACATTGATTTCTTGACTACTGCTTCCATGAGTATTGATAGTTGATCCAAGAAGAATGAAGTCCTTGACAACTTAAATCTTTTCTCCGTTGATACGAATGTTGTTTATTGGTCCAGTGTGAGGACTTTTGTTTTCTTGACATTGAGATGCAATCCATACTGAAGGCCATGCTCTTTGGTCTTCATCAGTAAATGTTTTAAGTCCTCCTTCACTTTCAGCAAGCAAGGTTGTATCATCTGCATATTGCAGGTTGTTAATGCGTCTTGCTCCAATCCTGATGCCACATTTTTCTTCAAAGAATTCAAGTTCTCAGGGTGGACTAAATAGCTGGCATCATCATTTACAAAGAGTCTTGAACTTGATGGAACTCATGTTGGTGAATAAAGCTCATATTTAAAATTTTTATCTGCTAATTCCATTTCCCCATGAACTTTTGAATGCCCTCATATACTACTATGGCATATCCTCTAGGATTTATGTGATGTTAAGTAATAAAGTTATTACTTTAGGAGCTCTGGTAGCGTAGTGGTTACGAATCGGGCTGTGAACCTTAAGGTCAGCGGTTCGAAACTACCAGCTGCTCCGCGGGAGAAAGATGAGGCTTTCTACTCCCGTAAAGATTTACACCCTCGGAAACCCTGTACAGGGTCGCTATGGGTCGGACCCGACTCAACGGCACTTAACAACAACAACAAGTAATAAAGTATGTTGCAGAAGTGTGTTTAGTTTGTGATCTTTGTTTTGTTGAGAAGGTCTACAATAATGCATGTTTTTATGTGTGTTTTTAATGTATGGAGTCCTGGTGTGGTGCTGTAGGATAAGCCCTGGACTGCTAACCATAAGATCAGCTGTTCAAACCCACCAATGGCTCCTCGGAATCCTATACAGGGTTACTATGAGTCAGAACCAACTTGACGGCACTTCATAAAGATATGTTGTTGCTGTTAAGTGCCATTGAGTCAGTTCCGACCCAGAGTGACCCTGTATGGTGAGCTTGAGCCACTGACATTTGTGGTTCAAAGTGACTTTGTAGTCTAGTGCATTGACCTTCAGCGTCACACCAGGACTCTCCTTAAAGAAATTCTATAGGGCATTTGTACTCTGCCATATAGGGTCATTATGCATCAAAATCTCCTTAAAGACACACAACAGCACTACAGTTCAAACAATAAAATGAACTAATACTTAGTGTTCATTTCTATGCGTTTGATAGCTACATATACACATGTAACCAATACCCAAAATAAGACAAAGTACATTTTTATCACCCCAAGAATTCCTTTGTTTCCTATTTAGTCCATTTCTCTCTCACCCCTTTCCTCTCCACAGACACTAATATCCTGACTTCTAGTCACCACATCTTAGTTTGTTTCCCCTAGTCTTAGACTTCATATGCATGGAGTCATAGAATATGTGCTCTTTTTATTTTTTTAGGATACAGGCATTAGGTGCAATTGTAGCTATTTTCCTTTTTATTACTGTATATATAATAGTCTATTGCATAAATAATCAGAATGTTTATATATTCTACTGTTGATGGCCTTTGGGTTGTTTGTAGTAGTTCTCTGAAGTAGTTATTCTATGTAAATGTCCATCTAGGACTCTTGAGGAGTCCTGGTGTGGCTCTGTATGATAAGCTCTGGACTGCTAACTGTAAGGTTCAAACCCACCAGCTGCTCTTTGGATACCCTGAGTATCTCTGAGTCAGAACTAACTCTGTGATACTGAACTACAATAAACATTACTCTTGAAGTGATAGAATGTATAGATTGCAATATTCTTTTAACAATTCTGCTCTTGGTCATAACAATGATCAAGTTGTTTTAAAAATTTTTAAATGATTAGTAAATACAGTTGTTTTAACTATTTTGTACACACATTACCTGGGTAATATACTTCTTAAAAAATTCCCTAACTATAACCCGCCCCCTTTTTTTCCCCTATCATTGAAGCTTTCTTGAAGACTAACACTTTAGTGGGAGGGGGTTGGGGAAACATAACCACTGTTTCCATTTAATCGGAGTGTTTGTCCATTAGGTATAGCTATCCAGACAGAGCGCATGCATGTCTGGGAAGGGAGAAAGATGGGATTTTTTCTATGAGGGAGCAGTAGGGGTTGGGGGCTGGGAAGGGGAGTCCGGGTTATTCTGTGGTTAGGTTAGGAGTTCCTTCTTGTGGTGGGAAATTCCATTTCTTAAAAAGAGTCTAATCAACTTTACAATAAAAGAGAATTAAGAGAGAAGAAGGGAAGGACCACGAAGGAAACTGCCACCATCCTTGCCTGGGGGCACTAAGTGTTCTGTCCTGAAGATTCAACTCAGAATAAACTGAAGGAGCTATCAGAGAAGGAAAAGTTCTTCTTGCTTGGTCCTCCATTTATAACACAAAATAGTAGTACTTTTATATTTAATGTAAAAACAACAAAAGAGTTATATTTAAAAAAATAAAAGTTCCCAAACAGTTTTTGAAGGAAACAATCACTCAAGATTTAGTAACTAACTACAAAAGTTCTTACAAAAACTCACAAACAGTACTAGTTAATTTAAGCATTTGGAAAAGATTGGAAGGAAACAGAGGTCAAGTTGAGACTGACAGGTGAGCAGCTGCAGACGTCTCTTCTATGAAAACTGTTTGGTAAAAGAACTGTATTGCATGATGTTAGGCATGAAAATACAAAGACAGTCACTTTTCAGTCCCAGCTTCATATTCTTTTGTAGTTCACTAACAGCTTTTACTTATCTTACTAAATGCTGGCATGCTTACTTGCAGGGATGGGCTGAGACAGTCTCGCAGTATTTCCTGGTGATTTGCTTCACGAACGATTTCAAAAATTTGCTTTCTTTCCTGTGATGGGTGGCTTGGCGACAAAATATGCACGAGCAGTCTCCCAAGCTGCATCCGGAAGGTCTCCTTACAAGACCACAGGATTTTAGTCCACTGCTGTTTAGACCCACTGGTTTTACTTGAACCCTTGAATCAAAACAGGAATGAAAGAGGATGAGACTTCTTATGCGAGAATACAGTAATCAATCAGCCCTAGGCAGTTGTGGTGGGCAATATAATGGAATGTATTTTATCCTAAAATTTTTTAAAGTAAAAATTGGAAATACAGATCTATACAAGTAGGGGTTTAAAAGAGAAGAAAAAAAAAAGAGAAGAAAAAGTCAAATTTCAAAGTCATTAAAAAATTACTGAAGGTTTGGAAAATATAAATAAATTAAAAGAAAAGAGTAAGAAAATTTAGTTATCATAGGAAAGCCCAGAGTGATTTTGTAATATAAAAGAGGAAGGATTCCTACTAAAGACTCAAATTAGTACTAAAATACAGTCACAAATTAAGAACTGCCTATATCCTGGTCATCAATATCCTCTAACAAGTAACCAAACTGGCTATTTCAACGGAGGTGTCATGAAGTCTAGTCCTATCTGGATTAAATTGCCAGGACCTGGTTTAAAACTGGAATCAACACATTTTAGTTTATTATGAGGTTTAGAAATGGCCTGTCCTAAAGGCTCTTGGAGTCCTAGCGTGGCGCTGTGGGTGAATGTGCTGGACCACAAGGTCAGTTTGAATCTCAGTTTGGTTCACCAGCTACTCCTCAGCAATCCTGTACAGGGTCAC
This sequence comes from Chrysochloris asiatica, assembly GCF_000296735.1. NCBI lineage: Eukaryota > Metazoa > Chordata > Mammalia > Afrosoricida > Chrysochloridae > Chrysochloris > Chrysochloris asiatica. The sequence goes on along the minus strand of NW_006408697.1, from coordinate 4,165,092 downwards.
TATGAGTCGGAACCGACTTAATGGCATTTAACAACTACAACAGACAGGAGTATGGTTGTGTTCGATTGTGAATGTACTTATTAAAATAACTGAATGAAACATTTTCAAACGGTTGAAGTGGTGAATTTTATGTTAAGTGAATTTTACCACAATAAAAAACAAAACAGTCTATGAATTTAAACTCTCACAAAGTCCAACACTCTTCTAATGCTGATTTGACATGACTATATTAAAAAATAAGTCCCAGAATGTGAATTTAAAAGGCACTTTTGGAATGGGTGAATTTACAATATAGATTGTGCCATTATTAAAAATTCAAGTTGTCTATGTTTGTAAAAACCTTGTGAAAGGCACAAAGCAAGATTACTCTGGATACAGGATACAGGCACATATAATTTCTAATCTTTTTGTGCGAATGAACACTTGACAATGAATGAATTTACTTACAATAGATACTTTGAATCCTTCTACCAAATAGGTGAACATTTCTTTCTGAAATGGATTGGAAACAGAAGGGTGGTCGTGATGAATAACCTCCTCAAAAATTTCAGTCTGGGGAACTGGATTCTTGCTTTCTGGAGTACTCAAAATGTCAATAACATCTGTGTTAAACTCTGGATTAAAAAATAATAATAATAACAAAAAGTAGTCAAATCATTGACATATTGCCATGATAAATGATGAAACAGCCCCGGTAATTAGTAGTTCAGCTATGACAATATAAATGTGCAATAAGTATACTACTAGGTATAGTAGGAACACTGTAGTTAGTCATTAGATATTCTTTTACAATTATTTTTCAGAAGTTTTTTATTCTTATTTATTAAAACAATTTATATATGGAGAGGGTGTGCAATGTGGCTTAATGCACTGGAAAGCTAAGTCAGTTTGAACTGTAAGGTCTGTGGTTCAATCTCACTAGTTGTTCCTTGTAAACCTTACATAGGGTCACTAAGAGTCGAACCAACTTGATGGCACGTATCAACAACAATTTCTCTATATATGTAGCTTTGAGATGATATGTATAACCTGACACATGCAGGGCCACAGTAAGGCAGGTGAGGGCCCTAAGCAATGGTACTGAGTGGTGCCCTTGTCTCTGCTTCCTCACACTGCTTATAGGCTATATATAGGAGGTTTACACACACAAATGAATGTGGGTTAGCTATCCATAAGGCAACTTTTTAGTAATACCAATTTCTTAACAGAAAGTTAGTCAAAAGGGAAATGAAAAATAAAATACATCTATGGAATTTTACTATCTAAATATTATTCTATTTCCTAGAGGCATTGTACAGGAAGATAGGTAAATATTCTGATAAAATGTATGTAATGTTTTGATAGATACCTACTGTTATTGAGAAGACAAATCTACAAACACACTCATTGTTGCAAAACAGAAACGTATTTTGCACAATAAATACTGAATTCTGTATTCTCTTAGCTTTCATCAGCATATACCAAGTAATATCAAGTGCTACATCCCACACAACAGACAGTAAAACCAAAACTCACTTGAGGCATAAATGAAAGTGTCTCATGTTAGATAAACATTGACATTTCTAGTAGTTTTCAACATTTCCTATGTTAACATTATGTTGTTGTATAATATTATAATATATATGTATATTATACTGTATATATATGTTAGTATAATATTAAACATATATTACATTGCATCCATGCACATGCCAAACATACTTTAAAGTTACAGTTAAAAATACTATTGTTTATAAAACTTAGGATGTAACTCTCTATAAAAACTATCAGTTTAAAAGTAATTTGATTAAGTTGCAGTGGTGAACTTATTGAATTCCCTCACTCTTACTTATCATCTGGGACTGGAATTCCTATTGGTTGTTTACTAGGACATCAGCAAGAGCACACCTTTGTGCTGGCATCATGGCAAAGAGCCAGCCCTCCTGGATGGAACTGCTGGATCAGCAGATAGAGATGTATAAGACAATTCTCTCAAAATGGATCAAAGATCTATTCTCTATTAGTAGAATCTATTCTTGCCCAGTTGCTTATGTTGGGTCCAGCTTCACATGGTGTAAATGTAGCAATAGTGACACTCAACAACCCATCCCCATTTCTTGTTTATTAGAAAAAAAAGAATATTCTTTCAAGAGATCCACCAAGATACGGCATTTTAATTACACTGGAGACTGTTGTCAGTGAAGGTGTTGCATGTGGGAGCCCCCATGACTGGTGTGAACTTTACTTCTGGCTGACAAGATCCTCCATATACTGGAGCTGGTACCAGTTTCATTTCGTGACCAGCTAGCTCCCTTTCACTGTGATCCTTAGTTTTTTTTCATCATCTCCATGATGAGCTCTTATATGATCAATCAACATCAGAATATGATCTGATGTGCCCTGTTTGGCATTTACGGGTCTTCCCTTTGGACAGCTGGTACCTCTGTGTGATTGATGCCCTAAGCACATATTTACATTGCTTACACATATATTTATTATTCTAACATAAATCAAAATAAGAGAAATTTCTAATACTTTTGCTCTTGTTGTTAGGTGCCATTGAGTTGGTTCCAACTCATAGCAACCCTACCTATGTACAATGGAATGAAGCACTGCTTGGACCTCACAATCGTTGCTATGTTTGAGCCCATTGTTTCAGCTTCTGTGTCAATCCATCTCATTGTGGGTCTTCCTCTTAGCTCTTGGCTGCTAACCACAGGTTGGCAGTTTGAATCCATCACCTGCTCCTTGGCAGTTGGCTTCTGTACAGATGACAGTCTTGGAAACCATGCAGGGCCATCCTACTGTCCCCATAGAGTGACTATGAGCTGAAATGGACTCCAGGGCAATGTGTTTTGGTGTGGGTTTATTCATTACAGAGTCTCTATGAGTTGGCATCAATCAGCCCTGATCGGATGTGATTATCCTATTGTTGTAAACGCTGTGAATCCTCATTTCTGTTATGTTAATGAAGTTTGATGCAATCTACAGGATTAGGCTAAATCTTGAGTCAATTTTTTTGAGATATAAAAGGCGAGAGAAGTGAGCAGAGAGACCCACTGCTACCAACAAAGCAGAGCCAGGAGTGGAGTGCATTCTTTGGATCTGGGTCCCTGCACTGGGATGCTCCTCGATCCAGAAGGAAAACCGATGTCAAGACACCTGGAGATCTCCGAGGAACTGGAGCCTACAAACACTGAAAGGACACAAGGGCCTTTCTCCATAGACAGTACTCTCAACTTGGCCTTCTAGCACCCCAAGCTGTGAGAGAACAATCTCTACTTGTTAAGGCCATTCACTGGTGGCATTCCTGTAATAGCAGCACAAAGGAGTTAAGACAGGGTGTATGTGATTCATTAGAGGTACTATGAACAGGATGAAACAGCTAGCCATAGATAAAAAAGATTTGCAATACACATCTCTGACAAAGAACATACACCCAGACTATATAAAACACTCCTACAAATCATTCACAAGAAGCTGGCACAAGACAAGAAAAGGTACTTTAGAAAAGAGGGCATACCAACGAGCCAAAAAACATAGAAAAGGAGCTCATTATTATGAGCATTAAAATAAAAGCCACAGTAAGATACTACCAGAAAACACAAAAAATGCTCTAAGTAAAAATCCCAACAACACTATGTTTGACAAGGATGTGGAGCAATTATACGTGAGAGTGTCAGTTAGTGCACCATTTTAGAAATAGTCTAACAGCAGTTACTAAAGTTTAACATGCATAATTCCACTCCTATGAATACAACAGATAAAAATGAGAGTACATATTACCCAAAGACAAATACAGAAATATTCATGATGATATAATCACAAATGCCGATCAACAGTACAAAGTCTAAATAAACTGTGTCATATTTATACCATGAAATAACTACTCACCAAAAATGAAAATGAATGAACTACTATTACACTTAATGGTGGCGGCTGCATGCCTTGGAGTCACTTCCAACTCATAGTGACCCCTCTTCTCTAGGGTTTCCAAGGCTGTAAATCTTTATGGGAGCAGAAAGCCTCATCTTTCTCCCCTCGAGTGACTGGTAGATTCGAACTAATGAACTGTGGTTAGCAGTCCAGCTAGAAATCCACTGCACTAACTGGGCTCCTTAGCATGGATTGATTTTACAAATATAACACTGAGCAAAAGAAACTTGGTACAAACACACACATACCATACTATATCTAAGTCCTATATGATTCAAGAACAGGCACAATTAAATTTGGTGATAAAAGGCAAATTGTTGTTGTTGTTGTTGTTATGTGCCGTGGAGTCGGAACCGACTCATAGCGACCCTGTACAGGGTTTCCGAGGGTGTAAATCTTTACGGGAGTAGAAAGCCTCATCTTTCTCCCGCGGAGCAGCTGGTAGTTTCGAACTGCTGACCTTGCGGTTCACAGCCCGAGTCGTAACCACTACGCTACCAGAGGCAAATAGGTGAGATTATCTTTGGTGAAAGGACAATGAATAGGAGTGATAAAAAAGTAAAACTCAAAACACTAGGCATAAATCAAATAAAAATTCAAGTAACCCATAGGAAGGCAGGGGGAAAAACACACACACACACTCAGCAGAGGAGTAACAAGAACTAAAAGAACAACCAGAAAATACAATAAAACAAGAGCAATGGCAGCCTTAAATCCTAATATCATGAAATTTATTTTAAATGTAAGTGGTCTAAATACATCAATTAAAAGATAAAAATTGGCAGAATGGATTAAAAACACGATCCAACTATATGCTGTCTACAAGAGACTCACTTAAAATTTAATAATATGAGCAGGTTGAAAATAAAAGAATGAAAAACAACAACAACAACAGAAAAAACCTGGATGTAAATAGTATTAAAAGGAAAGCAGAAGTGACTACAGTAACATCAGACAGATTTCAGAACAACAAAAATTACCAGAGACAAAGAGGGACTTTAAATGATGACAACAACATTAATCCACCAAGAAGAAAGCAATCCTGAATGTTTAAACACCAAACAACAGAGCTGAAAAAACAAATACACCAGAATACGTGGAAACTTTAACCCCCTTTTCAACAGTTGATAACAACATTAGACAAAAAATCAGTAAGGATACAGAAGAATTCAACACCACCATTAGCCAGCAGGATCTAATCAACATTATAGAACACTTTGGTAGCGTAGTGGTTGGTTATGAGTCAGGCTGCCAACCTCAAGGTCAGCAGTTCGAAACTACCAGCTGTTCTGCAGGAGAAAGATGATGCTTTCTGCTCCCGTAAAGATCTGCAGCCTCAGAAACCCTGTGCAGAGTCACTATGAGTCAGAACCGACTCCACGGTACTTAACAACAACAACAAAAACAAGAAACAAGTATCAATTTAGATCACATCCTCGATCATAAAACAAACAGCAAAACTACAGGGTCTGAAATAATACAGAGTATTTTCTCTAATCACACTGGAATTAAACTGCTAATAATAACGACAACACAAAAATCTCCTAACACTTGGAAATCAAAGAACATACTTCAAAATAATCCATGGATCAAGGGGGAAGCATTAAGAAAAATAATGAAAATCTGTTGAATTAAATGAAAATAAAAACACTGCATATCAAACTTTGTGGGCACAGCCAAAGCAGTGCTGGCAGGGGCGTTTACAGCACTTTATGTGTAAATTAAATCAATAATCTACGTTGCTGGGTCCTAAAACTAGAAAAACAATAGTAAAATAAACTCAAAACAAGCAGGAAGAAGCATATAATAAAAGAGAAGAGCAGATATCAATGAAGTTGAAAGCAGAAAAAAATAGAGAAAAATCAGTGAAACAAAGAAATAGTTCTTTGAAAAAAATCAATAAAAATTTCAAATCTCTAGCAAGTCTGGCGTAGAAAAAACTGAGAAGACACAAATGACGAATTTCAGGAATTAAAAAGGGAATATCATGATAGATCTTGCAGAATCCAAACACAGCGGTACAGGCAATGGTAAAAGAGCTCTGCACAGGAACTCTGACAAAGGAGAGGGCACTGAGCCACTCCCTCAAAGACCCGGGTTACTGAGACAAAGACATCATTTCACAGCTCTGTAACCACTAAGGACTCCTGGTGGGGCACTGTAGGGTCAGCACTATTTGAAAATCCAAGTCATTATCATGTTCATAGGATAAAAAAGAAAAATCAAATGACTTTGTCAAAGGATACAAAAAAAGTATTTGACAAAAATTCATGAAACTTTGGGGAAGGTAGAGTCCCCACTGAATACTTTTCATCTTGTCTAGATGCGTTTGGTGAACAGAGAAAGGGATTAGGTTCCTATGATTCAACAGTGAGTAATTGTTTTCATGACTAATTGTGACTGTCACAACTGTAAAGGTAGAAATTTTGTAACAAAAACAGGGGAGTAGTTAATCTTACAGTCTAGAAACAGAGGACCCTAGGACTACCAAGGGAGAAGAGCACAAACGGAATGCGGGACCTTATCCAGAGAAGCAGCAACACCAGAGATGGGGATATGGAGAGAGAGAGCAGCTGAGGACTCTAGATTCATGGAAAGAGAGGGACTAAGAGCTGGTGGCCAGCAGGCAGACTTGCAGAATGTGCCCTTTGGTGGTATAAATTATTATCTATACCTGAGTGTTTTTTGTGTACAACTCCCACCCCCAACAAAAACAAACAACAGAGGGAATGGAAGCAAAATACTGTTAAAGGATGATGCACAGAGGAGATTGTAATCACTGCAATGAAACAATGGTGTAAAACTGATATTCTCCCATGTAAACTATCACTCAGTTTACAATTTAAAAAAAATTCATGAAACTTTCAGAAAAATAGGCACAGATGGAGAATTTCCTCAACTTTAAAACAGTAACATTATGCTTAACAGTAAAAGACTGACTGTTTCCAAGGACAAGGACATCTGCTCTTACCACTCTCATGTGAGATAGTTCTGAAAGCTCCAGGTACTGCAATAAGGCAAGAAAGTAAAATAAAGGACATATAGATCAGAAAGGATGAAATCAGACAGCCTCTCTTTGCAGATAACATGATTAACACCATCGAGGATTCTGAGAAACCTACAAAACAACACCTAGGATGACTAAGTGAGTTCAGCAAGCTTGCAGGATTCAAGGTAACCACATAAAAATCTATTGTATCTCTACATACCAACAATGAACACATGTACAATAAAGTTAAAAATACAATATTATTTATAATAATGCTGACCAAGGTTCAAATCTAACAAGACGTGTACAGGACTTGATGGCTAAATAGAAACTACACAATGTTGATATAAAGAAATCAAAGAAAATTTAAATAAATGGAGAGAGCTACTACATTCACGGATTTTAAGACTCAACATGCTAAAGCTGTTAGATCTCTCCATTAACATACAGATTTAATGCAATTCCTATCAAAATCCTGCCAAAATCTTTGTAGATATAGACAAGATTCCTAACCTTAACATGGAAAGGGAAAGGAACTAGAATATGTAAAATAATTTTGAAAAAGAATATATGGGAGGAAACAGCCTACCCAAATATAAAGAATTATTACATAACTCAAGTTAGAATCCTGGTGTGGTGCTGTAAGATAAGCACTGGACCACAAGGTCGGTTTGAACTACAAGGTCAGCAATTCACATTCAACAGCTGCTCCTCGGAACAGACTCAATAGCACTTAGCAACAACAATAACAACATGTAACTAAAGTTAGCAAAACTGTGTGGCATTGGTGAATTGCTGCTGTTATGTGCCATCGAGTCGGTTTCCAAGGATTGGATAGAGTTTCCAAGGATTGGCTGGTGAGCTTGAACCACCAACCTTGTGGTTCAAACTGACCTTGTGGTCCAGAACATCAACCCACAGTGCCACACCAGGACTCCGGTGAAGTAATAGATACATAAATAAATGAACAGAAGAAAATACCCAGAAACAGATCAACACAACTCACAGATATGTCTAAACAGTTCTTGAGAAAGGGGCAAAAGCTACAGCCTTTTAATACACTGTGCTAGAATAAATGTCAAAAAAAAGAAAGAAATTTCATATCTTATACAAAAGTTACTTAAAATGCATTATGGACCTAGGTAAAATGTAAAACTTAAAAGGAAAAAAAAAAAAAAAAAATCTTTAGGATCCAAGATTTCTTGGATACCAACAGAATGACCCATAAAAAGATAACTAATATACTGAACTTCTTCAAAATTTAAATTTTGTTTTGTACTTTGTTAAGAGGATGAAAAGTCCAGGAGAAAATATTTTCAAACCATTTATTTGACAAAAGACTGTTGTTGTTTCTTAGGTACTGTCGAGACGGTTCTAACTCATGGTGACCCTGTATAGGGGTTCCGAGGCTATAAATCTTGGCATATAGGAATAGAAAGCTTCATCTTTCTCCAAAGGCAGCTGGTGGATTCGAACCACTGACCCTGCAGTTAGCAGTCCAACACATAACCCACTATGCGACCAGTGCTCCCAAGCATGCTATACTATCCAGCAATAAAAAAGGTACAAAAAATGAGGCAAATACACTCAACAAACCTGGATAAATAAATCTCCAGAGATTTATTTAAGTGGAAAAAAAACAAATCTCAAAAGGTTACAGGCTGGACATTTGAGCTTGACCAGGGAGGCGGAACTTGCTGGCGGATAGGGTAGAGGTGCAGTGAAGTTCTCCGTCAGTAATACCACAGAATACCAGGCGAAGCGGGTTCAGGGCAGAGCTCCAAAACTCGGAACCACAAAGGTAGGAATATTTTAAAAGTTTGAAGGTTTATAGCTAGTAGAACTTGTAGTGGAAGTAAGAAATCCCATACTTTTGAATCTGCCGGGCTCAGCAGCCCAGAGCCAACAACTTGGGCAAGACCAAACAACAGGACCAGGTGGGGGAGCAAATAGACCCACTGGGAATTAACAACCACAGGAAACTCGGGGCAAAGGTGACAACACTATTTCTTTGACTTTGCTTTGTTCTGATTTTTTTTTTTTTTTTTTTTTTTCTGGTCATTAACTTTCTGCACACCTCCATCTTG
>NW_006408697.1:4141567-4156001 GCF_000296735.1 Chrysochloris asiatica | reverse complement strand
ACTTTTGAATCTGCCGGGCTCAGCAGCCCAGAGCCAACAACTTGGGCAAGACCAAACAACAGGACCAGGTGGGGGAGCAAATAGACCCACTGGGAGAAAAATGTCACGGGAACCTTGGAGCAAAGGTGGACAATACACTTTGTCGGTTTTGCTTTGTTCTTTTTTTTTTTTTTTTTTTTTGGTATCTGGTCATTAACTTTCTGCACACCTCCATCTTGGTGACTAGAGGGGTGCCTGAGTGAGTGGACACCCCCCACCTTCACCAGTGGAGGGTTCTTCCATCACCCATGTGCACAGATCCTCTGAGCATTTAGAGGCACTTGCCTTTCTTGCTACCTGAGTGCCTGGGAGTCGGTTCCAGCTCATAATGATCCTGCACAGGATTTCCAAGGTTGTGAATCTTTGTGGTAGCTACGGGCCTAGTCTTTCTCTTGCGGAGCAGCTGGTGGTTTCGAACTGCCTGCCTTGGCGGCCCAATTCATAACTACTACACTACAAACAGGCAGCTTGGCCAGCCCTGAACTATCTATTAATAGGGAAAAGACCAGAACAGTGTGAGGAGAGGGAGAGGGTTTTTTTTAAAAAAAGGGGGGAATGAAAATAAAATCCTGAGGTATAGCATAACAACAAACAGTGGCATCTTGAAATTTATCAGACAGCCTGGAAGGCAAGAAGCTGAAAGAGGACATTAAAGTCATACTCATATTAGGTTACAGATTTTCTTTTCTTTTTTCTTCTTTCTTCTGTTTCTCCTCTCTATTTCTCACGATTATAGACTACAATATCCAATCTGTCTTTTTTATTCTTGGGTGTTTGTTTTTTTCTTTCTTTTCTTTTTTCCCTTACTTTTTTGCTGTGTCTGTTTTTCTTTTTCTTTTTTTCTTTAGTTCTATAGTGTTTTTGTTTTGTTCCCCCTTTTAACTCGAGGGGGCTCTTTCTCTCCCTATCCTACCCAAGAATAGACAGCAATTGCTGCCATATAGTTAAGATACAATTACATGCTATAAAGCCCCATAATCCAGGCAAGAACCAATACCAACTGCCATACACCAGGGAGGAAGACAACACCTGCAAAAGTTACTCTGAGGTAAGCAATAAGAAGAGTGAAAAGGGAAGCCCACCTCCTAATCACGTCTACCTGGAGGCAATCAGAAAGCATAAAAAATACCAAAACACACCTTCAATTAAGTATTACGGTCACAGATAAACTCTAAACATGTCCAAAAAGCAAAAACAGATGACTATATCAGCATACGTCCAGAAACAAGATTAAATGCCTGATACAAATGATCTAGAGGTAGACTTAGACTCCTTTCTGGAAGGAGGGAAGGCTTTGGAAATGCCTGAGAAGGAATTCAGAAAAATGATTATAAAATGTTTCAAAACACTTTACAATGGAGTTGAGAAAAATAAGGAAGAAGTCAGGAAAGTGCTACAGGAACAATCAAATAAGATAGATACAGCATTGGAAACAATTCAAAACCTGCAGAAAGACATCCAAACAATTAATAACAGAATATCAGAAATAGACAATACTCTGAAAGGGCAAAGGAGAAGAACAGAAGAGATGGAAGGCAGAACCAGTGAGCTGGAAGACAAATCCCTCAGTATCACTAATAGAGAAAAGCAAACAGAAAAAAAGTTTAAAAGAATCTGAAGAAGGTCTAAGATTCATGTTGGACAACATGAAGAGGAATAACTTAAGAATTATTGGCATTTCAGAACAGGAAGAATCACACAAGTCTACAGAAGAGATAGTTGAGGAGCTTCTGGAAGAAAAAAATTTAACATCCTGAACAGTGAAAAGATAAACATTCAAGAAGCTCAACGAACCACAGGAAGGCCAGACCCCAAAAGAAAATTACTGAGACATATCATAATCAAGCTCTTCAAAATCAAAGATAAGGAGAGAATCCTGAAAGCACCTAGGGAAAAGAGAAGCGTTACATACAAAGGCAAGCAAGTCATATTAAGCTCAGATCTCTCAGCAGAAACTATGCAAGCAAGAAGGCAATGGGGAGACATATATAAAACTCTGAAAGAAAAGAACTATCAACCAAGAATCCTTTATACAGCAAAGCTATCAATCAAATATGACAGTGTAATCAAAACTTCCAGATAAGCAGAAGCTAAGAGATTTTGCCAAAGCCAACCCTGAACTACAAAACATCCTAAAGGGAGTTCTGTGGACTGAGAACCAACAAGAATAGACAACAACCGGAGACTGACAAGTGGCAGCACCTCCCAGAACTCAATCTGCAGAAGGAAGAGTCAAGAACAGAACAAAACTATAAGAACAAACTCAGAGAACCTGGGAGGTCAGTCAATGATCAAAACAATTATAATGTAAAAGAAGGCAAACACATAGGAACAGAGATCCAAATGGTGAGAAGGTCAGGGAGATTACAGGATAAAATAGACTGCACTGAATGGAGGGAAAAGTTAATGGATTATAAGGTAACCTCAAAGAAAATTAACACTTCACAACATACCAAGAAAATGAAAATCCAAGAAGACATGGAAACATTAAAATTATGAGGAAACTCAAAAGAAAGAACACAAAAACCATGAACTCAGCACAGGAAGACCTGCAGAACAAAGAATGCAGCAACACCACACACACACACACACACACACACACACACACACATAATGGTAGCAATTAATCCATACCTATCGATAATTAGACTGAATGTAAATGGATTTAAATGCACCTGTTAAGAGATGGAGGGTAGCAGAATGGATAAGAAAACAAGATCCTTCAATATGCTGTGTACAAAAGACACATCTCACACACAGAGACAAAAACAGATTCAAAGTCAAAGGACGGAAAAAAATATACCAAGCTGATTGCAATAAAAAACTAACAGGAGTGGCAGTACTAATCTCTGATAAAATAAACTTCAAGGCCCAAACTAGCAAAACAGGTAAAGATGGACATGATTAAATGGACAATTGAACAAGATGATATAACCGTAATAAATATCTGTGCTTCCAATGAAAGAGCTCCAAAATATATAAAACAAACTCTAATAGATTTGAAGAAAGAAATAGACGAAGCTACAAAAATAGTGGGCAATTTAAATACACCGCATTCAAAAATGGATAGAAAAACCAGAAAGAAACTTGATAAAGACACAGAAGAACTAAAAAACACAATCAGTCAACTGGACCTCATAGATGTGTACAAAGCATTCACCCCAACAACAGCACAATACACATTCTTTTCCACTGCACATGGAACATTCTCCAGAATAGACCATGTGCTAGGCCACAAAACAAACCTCCATAAATTTACAAATATCAAAATACTACAAAGCATCTTCTCAGACCACCATGCTATTAAATTAGACATCAACAATAGGAAGACCTAGGAAATCAAGTCAAATACATGGAAACTGATGAAAAGCGACTGGGTAGTAGAAGAAATAAAACGTGCACTCACAAAGTTCCTAGAAACAAACGAGAATGAAAATACAACATTCCAAAATCTTTGGGACATGGCGAAAGCAGTGTTAACAGGAAAATTTATTGCAATAAATGCACACAACAAAAAAGAAAAAAGAACCATAATTAACACATTAACACAGCATCTACAACAATTTAAAACAGACCAACAGAGGGAACCTACAGCCAACAAAAGAAAAGAAATAATAAAGATTAGAGCAGAAATAAATGAGATAGAAAATAGAAAAATTCTAGAAAGAATCAACAGGACAAGAAGCTGGTTCTTTGAAAAGATTAACAAAATTGACAGACCACTGGCAAGCCTAACAAAAGAAAAGAAGGAGAATACACAAATAACACGCATTAGAAACCACACAGGAGAGGTCACAACGGAACCAAAGGAAATCAAAAGGATAATAACAGAATACTATGAAAAGCTGTACTCCAACAAACATGAAAACTTATAAGAGATGGATACATTTTTAGAAAAACGCAACCTATCTAAAATCACACAAGGAACTCTGGTAGCATAGTGGTTATAAATCGGGCTGTGAACGAAACTACCAGCTGTTCTGCAGGAGAAAGATGAGGCATTCTGGGCCCATAAAACCTGGAAACCCTAGACAGGGTGGCTATGAGTTGGAACAGACTCCACAGCACACAGCCACCACCACCACCACCTAAACTTACAAAGTGAAGTAGAAAACTTGAACAGACCCTGAACAATAGAATAAATTGATCAGGTCATCAAAAAACTCCCAACCAAAAGAAGTCCAGGTTCAGTTGGCTTCACTGGTGAGTTCTACCAAACATTCAGAGAAGAGTTGCCACCGATTCTACTCAAATTATTCCAGAATATAGAGGAGAATGGGAAACTTCCTAATACATTTTATGAAGCAGCATAACCCTCATACCAAAACCAGGGAAGGACATCACTAAGAAAGAAAATCATAGACCAATATCCCTCATGAACACAGATGCAAAAATTCTCAACAAAATCCTAGCCAACATAATCCAGCAGCACATCAAAAAGATAATACAACTGAACACAGAACTCATTGGCAATACCATTAATATTACATGCAAGTCAATTTTTGCTAAAGATAATTCAAAAAAGGCGGCAACTGCACATTGATAGGGAACTTCTAGAGGTTCAAGTTGGAGTCAGATGATGATGTAGAAGGAAGGATATCATTGCTGACATTAGGTGGATCTTGGATAAGAGTAGAGAATGCCAGAAAGATGTTTACCTGTGCTATACACACTACACAAAGCTTTCAACTCTGTAGATCATGACAAACTTTGGAAAACATTGCAAGGAATGACTATTCAGGAACACATTATTGTACTCATGAGGAACCAATACATAGACCTAGAACCAGTTGTTTTAACAGAACAAGAGATCAATGAATGGTTTAAAATCAGGAAACGTGTAGGCCAGGGTTGTATTTTTCACCATACTTATTCAATCTGTATGCTGAGCAAACAATCTGAGAAGGTGGAGGATATAAAGAAAAACATAACCTCAAGATTGGAGGAAGGATCATTAACAACCTACCATATGTAGTTGATACAACCTTCACAAGTTAAAGAAAAGAGGACATAAAATACTTACTGATCAAGATCAAAGAACACCTCCTTCAGTATGGGGTGCACATTCATGTGAAGAAAACAAAGATCCTCACCATTGAACCAATAAATAAATCAAAATAAGTGGAGAAAAATTTGAATTTGCCAAAACTTCATTTTTCTCAGATCCGTCATCAACATTTATGGAAAGAGCAGTCAAGACATTCAATGATATATTGCATTAGGCAAATCTGCCACACAAAACCTCTTTAAAGTTGGCAAGAGCAGAAATAACAACTTGAGTACTAAGGCGTGCCTGACCCAAGCCATGGTGTTTTCAATACCCTCATATGCATGGGAAAGCTGGACAAAGAATAAGGAAGACAATAGAAGAATCAATGCATTTGAGTTATGGTGTTGGAGGAGAATATTAAAAGTGCCATGGACTACAAAAAGCATAAAAAAATATGTCTTGGTAGAAGGAAAGCCAGAGTGTTCCTTGGAAACCACGATGGCCAGACTTTGTCTGTCATACTTTAAGCATATTATCAGCAGAAATCATGCTTATAAAAGTGGAGGGTCGGGTAAAAGAAGACCCCCAATGAGATGGATTGGCACAGTAGTATCAAAAATGGGCTCAAGCTAGCACAGACTGTGAGGTTAATGCAGGACTGTGCAGGGTTTCCTTCTGTTGTAATGTGAGTCGGTAACAACTCAACGACACCTAACAACAACAACAACGTATCTACCTATCCATCCATATATTGTTCTATGTCTCTATGTATCAGAACCAATTAGAATGCAGTAACAACAGCATATATCTATAGATTGTTAAATATCATTTGTCAAACACTGGGAGTGCTTGCCTTATTTGAAAATGCTTACATAAAATATACTTTAAAAATTGTTTGATATACATCCACTAAAAACCAATTTGGTGGGTATAGCAATAAAAAAAAAGATAACATCATGATCAAGTATGATTCACATCAGGGATACACAGATGGTTCAACATTAGAAGAACAATTAACATAATCCACCAGAGAAATAAGAAAAAAGAAAAGAACCATATGATCATATCGATTGGTGTAGAAAAGGCATTTGACAAACTCCAACATCCATTCCTGATAAAAACCCTTGACGAAGTGGGAATTAAAAGGAACTACCTTAACATAATTAAAAGCATATATACAAAACCAACAGCCTACATTACTCAGTGGAGAGAACTGAAAGCCTTCCCTCTGTGAGCAGGAACCAGACAAGGATGCCCTTTGTCACCATTCCTATTCAATATTGTGCTGGAAGTCTTAGCAAGAGCTATACGGCAAGACAGGGAAATTAAAGGCATCCACATTGGCAAAGAGGAAGTAAAACTCTCTCTATTTGCAGATGATATGATCCTCTACGTAGAAAACCCCAAAGACTCAGTAAAAATCATGGGAAGATTCAGCAAAGTGGCAGGATATAAGATCAATATACAAAAATCAGTTGGATTCCTCTATAACAATAATGACATGCTGAAAAGGACATTACAGTAGCAATATAGTGGCCGCCCCAGGGATGAAATATCTGGGAATATATGTAAATAGAGAGACAAAGGACCTATAAAACAAAAAAAAAACCCAAAAAACTACACAACACTACTACAAGAAACCAAAAGAGACCTTCAAAAATGGAAGAATGCAACATGCTCGTGGATTGGAAGACTTAACATTGTGAAAATGTCAATACTACCCAAAGCAATTTACACATATAATGCAATCCCTATCCAGATTCCAACAATATTCTTCAAAGAGATGGAAAAAACAACTACAAACTTTATATGGAAAGGAAAGAGACCCAGGATAAGCAAAGCACTGCTTAAGAAGAATAAGGATGGAAACCTCTCACTCTCCAATTTCAAAATTTATTACACGCTACAGTGGTCAAAACTGCTTGGTACTGGTACAATGAAAGATACATAGATCAATGGAACAGAATTGAGAATCCAGAAATTAACCCATTCACATACAGCCAACTGATTTTTGGCAAAGTGTCTAAATATATCACATGGGGAGGTGATAGTCTCTTCAAAAATGGTGTTCAAAGAACTGGAAAGCGATATGCAAAAACTGAAACAAAACCTTTACCTCACACCTTATAAAAAAACCAACTCAGCATAGATTAAAGACCTAAATGTGAATCCCAAAATTATGAGGGCCATCAAAGAAAAAAAATAGGGACAAATGTGAGGGCTCTAATTCATGAAATACACAGGTTACCAAACATTTTGAAAACTACACAAACAAAAGATGACAAAATAGATGATTGGGACATATTAAAAATTAAAAACTTATGTGCATCAAAAGACTTCACCAAGAGAGTAAAAAGGGAACCCACAGAATGAGAAAAAATATTTTGCAGTAACACATCAGATAAGGGACTGATTTCTAAAATATATAGGAAACTACAACATCTCTTCAAGAAAAAGACAAACAATCAATCCAATTGAAAAATGGGCACAGGACATGAACAGACACTTCACCAAGGAGGAGATCCGGGCCTGCCAACAAACATATAATAAAATGTTCACTATCACTAGCCATTGTTGTTGTTGTTGTTAAGTGCCATCGAGTCGGGTCCGACCCATAGGGACCCTGTACAGGGTTTCCGAGGGTGTAAATCTTTACGGGAGTAGAAAGCCTCATCTTTTTCCCGCGGAGCAGCTGGTAGTTTCAAACCGCTGACCTTAAGGTTCGCAGCCCGATTCGTAACCACTACGCTACCAGAGCTCCTAGCCATTAGAGAGATGCAAATCAAAACAACAATGAGATATCATCTCACATCAGCAATAACAGCAAAGATCCAAAAAGTAGAGGGCAATAAATGCTGACGAGGATGCAGAGAGACTGGGATGCTCCCACATTGCTGGTGAGATTGCAAAATGGTCCAACCTCTCTGGAAAGCAATATGGCACTTCCTCAGAAGGCTGGAAATAGAAATGCCTTTTGATCCAGCAATTCCTCTACTTGGTATTTACCCACAAGAAATATGAGCCATAACACAAGTAGATATATGCACACCAATTTACAACAGCAAAAAGATTAAGACAGCCAAAGTGCCCATCAACTGAAGAATGGATAAACAAACTGTGGTACATACACACAATGGAATATTAGGCTACCTTGAAGAATAACAAGGAAGCTGTAAGCTATCACATAACATGGATGAACCTTGAGGACATTATGCTGAGTGAAATCAGTCAGTCACAAAAAGAGAAATACTGCATAGGACCAGTAACGTAAAAGAATAAGAAAAAGAGCCCATACTAATGCGGGAGTGGGGGTACAGGGGGCGATTCTTTGCTGGTTACCGGGATGTGGGGATGGGGTGAGGGGAGGGAGAGGAAGGTGGAGCATAGGGTAGGGAATAGACATAGGATAGTTTGGGTGCTGGGGAGGGGGGGCAATCCATAAGAGGGAGGATGGAAATGGAAGAACAAGGCGGACTGGAAAACAATTAGACAGGTTTGCATGGGCTTAGCGGGACAGAGGTAAATAATGATGCATGCACAACCTTGGAACAACAGAGCTCTGGGATACAGGGATTGTGACATGGTTGGAATGGGCAAAAGCAATGTTAAGATGCTTGGTTGTCTTTTGAATCTTGGTTTCCCTTGCATACCATTATAAAATAGACACTAGATGAGGTTTTCTGCTCCCGTAAAGATTTACAGTCTCGGAAACCCTGTACAGGGTCGCTATGAGTCGGAACCGACTCTACGGCACACAACAACAACAACAACAAGAGGAGAGAAAAGAACAGCCAGAAATATCACCATAGAAAGCTTGTAAGTCCATCTTCTGCCTAGAACTGATTGGAATACCTAAATGGGGCTACAAAGTGCCCAGTGAAGGAGGCTTCCTGCGGAGCCTTTGCATTGCATAAGACCATAGGTGAAATCCTGAACCCCATCCAGAATCTTCTGAGGTGGGAAATTCCCACTTGAAAACATAAGCAGACCACTCTGGAGCAGCTAGAAGAACAGAAGATACTTCTTGAAAGACCAACAGGAAAAATACGAAACAATAACGGCAGTCTGACAGATTACTATTAAGAACAAACAAGTTGCTCACCCAGGAGACATCAAGGCAAGTGGTTGGGTCCCCTCAGGGCAAACCCCCTGCTAAGACTAAGACTCAGTGGGAATAGATGAGCAGACGTGCGCTCAGATGTGAGTCACTGATAAGGGGATGTGAGGAAAAAACAGCAATGAAGCTGCAAGTTAAGCCCTACAACATTCAATAGACTCCTGTGAACCCAGGTGGAGACCTGGTTGGCCAGCAGTATAGAAAGACCTAGGGACTCCTGGGCCCAGAGTCAGTGACATAGCAACAGAGGACTAGAGTGGAGAGTGAAGCATCCAGCTGAAAAGAAGAGAGGGCATATGCATAAGAACACCCACACTTGCAGATAATACCCACTTGATCTGGCTTCAATGACTGGATGATTA
This sequence comes from Chrysochloris asiatica, assembly GCF_000296735.1. Lineage (NCBI taxonomy): Eukaryota > Metazoa > Chordata > Mammalia > Afrosoricida > Chrysochloridae > Chrysochloris > Chrysochloris asiatica. The sequence goes on along the minus strand of NW_006408697.1, from coordinate 4,146,493 downwards.
TAGCTCAACTAGAAGAAAGAAGAGAGTAAAAAGGGTAATCTGATACAATTTAATGAACTTGACCTACACCTATGGATGCAGTAGCTCAAAAGAGGGAACAAATCTTTATAGCAAAGATCATTTCCACCCCCATCGGTATATAGGATAGAAGGGATGGGCAACTTGGACATTAGCTACCAAAAATGGGGGGCTAAAAAGGCAAGACAAAGGAGCTCTGGTAGCATAGTGGTTATGAATTGGGCTGCGAACCGCAAGGTCAGCAGTTCGAAACTACTAGCTGCTCCACGGGAAAAAGATGAGGCTTTCTGCTCCCGTAAAGATTTACAGTCTCAGAAACCCTGTTCAGGGTCGCTATGGGTCGGAACTGACTCAACGGCACTTAGCAACAACAACAAAGGCAAGAAGTGAATGGCTTACAAGCTTTCCAGAGGGAACCTAGATTTAGAGGACACGGAGGAAGGTAGAATCTCCACTGAGTAGTATGCAATCTGTCTGGGTGGGGCTGATGAAAGGAGATGAGGATAGGTCCCTTGTGATACAATAATGAATAATTGTTATCAGGACTGACTGCGAGGGTTGGAAATGTAATGGTGGACGTTTTGTAGCAAAAGGAAGGGAGTGATTCACTTTGCAGTCCAGGAGCTGATGTCCTATCAAGGAACCATCAAGGGAGAAGAGTGGAGTGCAGGACCCTGTCCAGAGAAGCAGTGACACCAGGGGTAGAGATAGATGACGTGGAGAGATAGAGCAGCTGGGGACTCTAGATCCAAAGAGGGAGAGGGGCTGTGTGCTGATGAGTGGGAGGTAGGCTTGCAGGTATACCCTTGGTTGGCTGAAGATGCATAGAGGGGATTGTAACCATGGCAATGAAACAATATACATTAGGATGAATGTAAAGCTAATGTTTTCCCATGTAAACTATCACATAATTCACAATAAAACATTAAAAAAAAAAACTTTACAGGTTGTATGATTAAATAACATTCCTATTATAAAATTATAGATATGTAGAACCAATTATAGGGGTTGCCAAAGGTTCACAAAGGGGTGGGGGCAGGTGATAAGTGTGTTTGCCTATGAGTGGGCATCAGACAGGACTCCTTGAGGTGACAGAAATGTTTTGTATCTGGACTGCACCAAAGTCCACAGTGATATTGTAGTGTAGTTACCACTGAGGAGTAGTGGATAAAGGGGACACAGAATCTGCATTAGTTCTTAACAACGACACGTGAATCTACAGTTATCCCCAAATAAAAGTCTGATTGAAAAAATAAAGTGCATCTGTCAAAGTGTTTCAAACTCAGCATATAATACATTACAAAGTGGAGTCCTGGTTTGGCACTGTGGGTTCATGCACTGGACTGCAAGGTCAGTTTGAGCCACAAGGTCAGTGGTTCCAGCTCACCAGCTGCTCCTTGGAAAAGCTATACAGGATTGCTATAGGTTGGAACAGATTTGATTGCACTTAAGAACAACAACAACAGTTTCAAATAAGAAATTCCTTTAATGGTTTGGATGTTAAGAAATGAAAATTCTGTTTCTAAATTTGAAACCTCATCAACTCATCCTTAAATGATTACACCTCTAACGCAAGAAGAAGGGCTTTATTCTGTAGTCCTACCTTGATAAACGATCCTGTTAACTGCTAAGACAAGGAGCCTCTGCAGTCGCTGGGCCAGCTCCGTTTCCGTTGCCCGGATAGGGTTCTCTTGACTCATCCTCCGCTGCATCAACATGTGAAGCTCGTCACTTGCCACTGAACGCATTTTTACCAGAAGAGACTCAGTTTGAACAAGGGAGAATTTTCGAGGACCTTCAACTATATAAATTAAAACATCAAATACCACCATTAATAATGAAGGAGTCCACAATGTCACCAAGGGAACTATATTTGCTGCAATTTTTGATTTTAAAACCACCAAAAGATGCTTATTTAACACAAAATTAACTTATACAAAGAAAAGAAAGTGATTAAGAGACAGTGATGCTTTTCCCTCTTTGAAGTGCAACAAGTTACTTCTGAGTCCTAAAGTAGACTATTGACGCTAGCTTAGCGTGATAGATTTCATTTGGAAAAGTTTGAGTTTTTGGCAAAACTCAAAGTATTAAATAGGCTTAAATAGTTCAGAAGATCTTACTGTTTCACTTCATTGCTTCTAAAATCATTGACATATTTTTTAAGCACTCACATTTTAGTGAGAACATTTGATAATTACTACTGTCGTATTTTATGAAGTCATTTAGCCAACTAAAAATCAATCCTATGAAAGTGAAGAGATCACAAAGATGAATGTAATTTCAGTGATTTGTTAATGAAATGATTTGGGGCATGTGCACCAGTTAGAATTCAGTCCTACAGGTGCACTTCCTGTGAAATGCTTTCTCATATTGAATCGGTAAGAGGGCATTACTGTATCGTTAGTGCACCTGTTCCAGGAGGTAATTCACAAGTACTGGATCCAGAAGAAAAGTGGGGGGATGAATCTTGATTTAACTGACTGAAGGAGAAGGGAATAGCAAGTTGACCATTGGAACCAAAATGACGTCTTGGTAAATGAGGAATAATGGAACCCTTCAGTGGAATTGGACCTTTGTTTTAAATTATAAAAACATGTATCAGTTTCCTTAAATGGCTTCTATAAAAAATTATTTACATATAATGAAAATTTTGATAACAGGTCTTAATAATACAAATCTTAAGTATTTTAATAGCAGTTTAGCATGTCCAATATTTTAGTTAATCAATACCTTTTAGCAGTTAATATATTTTGGTGGGTAGAGTCACATTTGAGGCTAAAAAGCAGCAGATAAAAAAAAAAACAAATCCACACACCTAGATATAATCAAGGACAACACTGTCAGGCTATGGCCTCAGTTTAAGCAGAGTCGTCATAACGTCAGCATCTCTGACAGCTTTTATGTTGGATAATCATAAACAATCACAAAGCAACCACTTAGCACATAAAGTGGTATTCTGTAACCGGATTCACAGAGACACAATTTTAAAAAGGTAAGTACTGAAAGCAGGAAGAAGTGATAGGAGAGACTGGCTCAGTGTTGGGTTCCAGAAGCTCTGAGAGAGCAAAAGTGGGTACGTGTTGGGGAGCACACACAAGGCGCTGCTGGTTCCCTTTGCAGGGGTCCCTCATTCTAGGCCTCGTATACCTTCAAAATGAAGCAGTAAGACAGTGGGACTTGTAAGGGATTTTAAATCATGCTTGAAATTTGTAGGATTCTGTAAGCCTCATATGGTTTACAGAAATTTACTTAGATAGGGTGAAAAACATAAACCAGGTATAAGTAACAGGCTAGTGTGAAAAGAAAGGGAGCATGGAAAGATGCAAAGTCCTTGAGCAGTTTTAAAATGACAAACAGCAAAAAACCTGGAGCTATGCAGGACTCTCCGGATCAAGGTCATAAAAATATTAGCATCCAAAGAAAGAAAAGGCAGATTTCAAAAAATCATAGATCAAATTGTTGTTGTTAAGTACCATTAAGTTGGTTCCGACTCATAGTGACCCTGCACAGGGTTTCGGAGGCTGTAATTTTTATGGGAGCAGAAAGCCTCATCTTTCTCCCGTGGAATAGCTGGTAGTTTCAAACTGCTGACTTTGATGTTAGCAGCCCGATTCGTAACCACTACACTACCAGAGTTCCTAACAGATTAAATAGAAAATAACAAAGTAGCTATTGTGTTAGCTAAGGCACAAATTGATCAGAAATGAAACTAGGGATCTAGCTTTGGAAGCAGGCCAGGAACAGGTGTTTGAATATCAATAAGAAATAGCAGGATTTTGTGAAACTGGTGTTGTTAGTGGTGGTTATGTGCCATGGAGCTGCTTTCAACTCATAGTAACCCCGCACAGGGTTCTGAGGCTGTAAATCTTTACAGGAGGAGAAAAGTCTCATCTTTCTCCTGAGGAACAGCTGGTAGTTTTGAACTGCTGACCTTGAGGTTGTAACCAATACACTAACAGCACTCCATTAGTAAAGGAATATTTTCATTCCATTTAACCATCAGAGTCTATATGAAATTCAGAAAATTTGGACCAAAAGTCATCTTTTGACACACAGGAAGCTGAGCATTACTGCCAGGCTTGGCACAGAACTAAAGAGAGGGAAAATTGGGAGGACAGCTGAGGAGGGAAGTCTGTGTATTTAGATATTAAATAAAGAAGAGTATAGGGAAGAAATAAATTGGATTATATGGACTAGTTTAGAAGTTCTCTTCAGCATAAGTTTTAATTTAGCATAATTTAAACTCATATAGTACTGCAGGATAAGAACTTCAGAGTTAACCACAAAGTTGGTGGTTCAAACTCACTAGCTGCTCTGGAAATCCTATACAGGGTCACTGTGAGTTGGAACTGAATCAATGGCACTTAACAAGAACAATTGGAAAGAAATCCATATTTAATTTTTTTTCTCATTTAAAAATTTGGCATAACACTCAATAAAATGAAGTACCTTAACACAGAAGAGAGATTTGGATTTTTAAGATTTTAAGGCCATTTATAGTTGTTGTTAAGTGCCATCGAGTCGGTTCCAACTCATAGCAGCCCTTTATAGAGCTTCTGAGGAGAGGCTGGTGGATTTGAACTGTGGACCTGGTGGTTAGCAAGCAGTCCAGCATCACACAAGGACTCTTTTAAGGCCATAAGTTGACTAAATGTCAATTTACCAACTGCTCTACGTTTAGAGTTATTTAAGAAGCACACACACACACACACACACACACATAGTAAATATATGTGCATAATACATTTTGTTCTGGTTGTTAGGTGCCATCGAGTCGGTACCGACTCATAGTGACCTTATGCACAGCAAAACGAAACACTGCCCGATCCTGGGCCAACCTCACTACTGTTGCCATGCTTGAGTCCATCGATGCTGCCACTTGGCCAATCCATCTCATTGGGGGTCTTC
>NW_006408697.1:4104832-4139262 GCF_000296735.1 Chrysochloris asiatica | reverse complement strand
AGTGGTATTAACTGGGCTTCCCTGTAGGCGCATGGATATTATCCTATCACAGACAGGGCTGTTCCTCATGACTGATCTGGATATGTTCTTTTTGACAATGAATGCAACACCATTCCTCTTCAATTTGTCATATCTGGCACAGCCCACTCCAGATACATACATATCTATGAGGGGGCGGCAAAAGTTCATGGAAAAATTTCATTGTCTTTTCATTCCATTTTTCCATGAACTTTTTGAAGTCCCCTGATATATCTATGTGTGTCGGTAGTGAATATCTTTATGGATTGTGCGTATCTAAAGGTAACAGCAGATTTAGTGCAATGAGTAAATAAGGGAACCTGACAAACAGTACTCACTATTTTATGGTATGTACTCATTTACAGCACTCTCTGATGTCACCTGCATCTAACCAAGCCACCAACATCTCCTGCCTTGACAAGTACAACAGTACCTGACTCCCCACTTGCTTGCTGTGCTCTCTACCATTCTCTTATACAGAAGACATGGTGATCTTTCACTGCTCTTTCCTCAGGCTCCACAGTCTGGCTGAATGGTGTCTGTTCCCATCAGAAGCTTCACAGTATCAATTCGCTCTGCCTCGAATGCTCTTCCCTCTTCTTTTAGCTCCCTTTTATCCTTTATGCTATAATTAAATCTCACTTCCTCAGAGACTTCCCTCAATCCCTGATGCCAACTATGTTGCCCTGCTCTAGTCACTATTCCCATAGTTTCCCACTATTCTATAAATGATGGGAGGGCAGAAACCATGTCTTTTTTTTCCTTCAGTGTATCCCCAACACTTAGCATACTTGACACATGGTAGATTCAAGAAATAACTAAATGAGAAGAGTACTGGAAAGAAAGCAATAGAATAGCTGCTGCTGGGAGAAAAATGCTCTCAAAATTTTGTGCAAAAAATGCAAACGCTTTCATATAGGAAAGTAAAGCTACCTTCCACCTATAATTAGTAAAACATATGTCAGTACTCACCAGAAGTGCTTTTCTGCTTTGGAAACATTGCATGATGGGGAGCAGAAGGTGACTGGAATGTATTTGTAAGGTTTTCAGAATCCTGACTTGCAGTTGTCCTTATAAACTCAACAGCAGCCTGTAGAACTCGGAACTGCAGTGCCACAGCCATAGCTACAAACAAAGACACTGGGTTGTTTTCAAGCTAGGTGGGTGCTAGTTGTTTAATTATATGCATTTTTATATTCATGCAATAGCTAAATTTCAAATAATGTGTCATTAATTTAAAGATACATATTTTAAAATGTTGGAAAACAAGGGTTCTTGATGGTAGCAAATATGTGTAAACTGTTTTAAAAAATCATTTTAAAGTAAAGTTCCAGATAGCCGCTTTGCAAAATTCAGTTAAAAATACTAGCTTGTAAACTTATTTCCTTGTATTACACCAAGGCATCACTTTTCCTATATTTAACCCCTTAAAAACACTTCTTTGTAAAAACAATAGATATGATCACAAACTTAAGGTTAGCGCCTTCAGTGAACGAGTTTTCAAGAAAAAAAGATTAGGTTCAAATAACATGTTTAGTTTACTCTACAATTCCACCTGAACTCATAAAAATGAGATCTTACTTTGTGTCCTCCTATTTTTGCTGTTTTGAAGATATCCAAGCAGTACAATAAGGTCTTCAATAACCCTAAAATACTGTGAGCCTGAGGAACTGCAAGCATGAATTGTAACTGCTTTGAAAAGTTGCTGTATATCACAGGCAAGCAGTTTGTATTCACTCAAAGGAACACTAAAGATAAAAGAAAAGAAAAATGAACAGAACGTTTGTAAGAGAAAGAGCGAGTAATTTAAAGCAATGACAAAAACCCAAACCAGTGTCATCACGTTGATTCTGACCTGTGTGAAGGGTTTCTGGGCTGTAGATAGATCTTAATGGCAGCAGAAAGCCTTCCTGTTTTTCCTGGCAGGTAGTAGATTCAAACTGCTGACTTAGGGTTAGCAACTCAACACGTAACCCACCAGGCCACCAGGGCTCCCAAACAAAGACAACTGGGTTTAAATCCCTGTGTTACTGGCATTAATTAATTGATTGATTGATCCATTTATTCAATATTTATTCATGCTTATGGTGGCACTGTAGATAAGCACTGGACTGCTAACTACAAGGTCGGTGGTTCAAACCCACTAGTCCCTCTTTGGAAACCCAACAATGAGTCATTTTGAATTGGACCCGAATCTAGGGCATTTAACAACAACAATTATAGGACAGTATGGTGAGCTCAAGTAGCGTAGTGGTTACGAATTGGGCTGTGAACCTTAAGGTCAGCGGTTTGAAACTACCAGCCGCTCCGCGGGAGAAAGATGAGGCTTTCTACTCCCGTAAAGATTTACACCCTCGGAAACCCTGTACAGGGTCGCTATGGGTCAGAACCGACTCAACGGCACTTAACAACAACAACATGGTGAGCTCAAAACACAGGTGTTTGAAGCAAAAACAATTCATTCTCCCCTCCTCTGTTATTTTTTAGCTGTGTGATTTTCCACAAGTTACTGTATTGCTCAAATCCTCAATTTCCTATTCCTGATGGGGACAATAACAGTACTTTGGGCTGTGCGTGAATAAGTTGTTGTTAAGTGTTGTCGAGTTGGTTCTGACTCATAGCAACCCTGTATAGTTTCCAAAGAGCAGCTAGTGAATTTGAACTGCTGACCTTGTGGTTCAAACCTATGTTGAAGTCCAGTGCATTATCCCACAGCACTACACATGGAAGTGGGAAAAAACTCAACTGCATACAATGACCACCACCATGGTCTGGAAAATATATATATAAGGGCAATTAATTCTACTTGTCTTCAATCTCTAAATGTCTAAATGTAGGTCATATGAAAATACCTTCTTTTCTAACCAAGCTTTGCTGATTAGAAAAAGTAACTTATGTAACAAAGACGTTCTTTGAGAGCATTTTTTAAAAACTGCATGCTTTAATGAAACCTACTACTAAGATTTTTCCTCTCTAAATTATTTACCAGAATAGAATTTAAAAAATAATTTAAAACTTACTTCTTTTCTAATCCATTCAGCGTTGCTACTGTATTACATAAAACATAGAGTAGACCATTATCCAACAATAGATCTGCTACCTTAGAACAAGAATTTAAAATCTGGAGAAGCAGTAAAAGAGTGTTATGTAAGAGCATGTTGTCATACAGTGAAGTCTCTATTAGTCCCAGAATCGGAATAACAGACCACTTCTGAAAAAGTCCCATGCTTTTCACATCTTCCAGATCAAATCTGTAATAAATAATAAACAGTTATGCAGAGTTAGTAAGAGATCATCCACAAAATAAGAAAAAGTGGCTATAATTGCACGGTTTTTTTAACCCAAATTTGAAGCTACTATAAAAAAATTAATTTGAGAAACAAGTGTTCTTAAGCATTTGGTTTTTTTTTGGGATTTTTTTTTTTACATTAAAAGATCAAATAATGAAAAGCTATTCCTAGTCCATCCCAAGATACACACACAGACATTGAGATGAAAAATTTGTTCTACACTTTCATAGGGTTAACGGACTCAATTCATCATTAAGTGTCTAAAGATTAAGTTAAGAAACCTCTTAGCCCTGACCAAACACCTCCCAAGACTGAGACTGAGGGCTAGGGACATCTAGTTTTGAGGGACAGCTGTGCCAATTGGCATAGGAGAGTCCATGAAGACAACAGTCTACATCCTAGTTTGGGTGGGTAGTGACTGGGGTCTTAAATGCCTGCAGGCAGCGACCTAAGTTCCACCTCTCCGTCTCTTTCATTCTGGAGCAAAGATGAGTAAAGAAAACCAAAGATTCAAGGAAACAATGAGTCCACAGGACTAATGGACCACATGAATCACAGCCTCCCTTAACCTGAGACCAGAAGAACGAGATGGGACCACAAGAAAAGATATCTGACAGGTGGAACAAAACTCATATTCATATAAAAGATCAGATTTACTGATCTGATAGAGACTGGTGAACTCCCCAAACCTTCTAACTTAGAACTGAAGCCACAGCCAGAGCAACCCTTTCACCCACACAGAAGACAGGCCCATTAAGGGAACATCTGGGTGGAGCATGCTCCTCAGAACACTTACCCAAATGACACCAAAAAGGCAGCATCTGCTCAAAAGCAAAATTAAGAAGGCAGGAAGGAGCAGGAAAAGGGCATGAATGGAAATGGGGAGAATGCTGACACATTATGGACTGCAACCAACATCACAGAACAATCTGTGTATGCATTATGGGATGCAAAACTAATTTGTTCTGTAAACTTTTACCACCATACAATACTAAACAGCAATCAAAGAACGCTTGTTTTATGGGCCATCTAGTAAGTGCCGCAAGCTAGTAAAAAGAGGCCTACCAAAAACAATGCATCTTTTTTTTAATATAAGTTTTTATTGTGGATTGAATGAAAGTTTACAGGGCAGACCATCAGTTTTATACTCAACAAATCATACACCTTGTTTCATTACAATGATTGTAATCCCCTCTATGTACCATCAGTTAAGTCTTTCTCTCTATTCATTTCAGCTTATTTTAGAATTATTTTTTTTAATAAACACTCAGGCATATATAATAATTTACACCACCAAAGTGCACATTCTGCAAGTCTGCCTCCTGGCTGCCATCTCTCAGCCCTTCTCTTCCCATGAATCTAGAGTCCTCAGCTGCTCCCTCTCTCCATGTCCCCATCTCTGCCCCCATCACTGTGTCACTGCTTCTCTGGATAGGGTCTTACATTCTGCTTGTGCTCTTCTTCCTTGATGGTACTAGGGTCCTCTGTTCTTGGACTGAAAGATTAACTACTCCCTCGTTTTAAAACAATGCATCGAGTCCCTGTCCCAAAGCTGTTTGCCTCTGTGATGAAGGGAAATCATTTTAGCATTTTACATCTCATATGCTTTACCTGTCAAATCTAGGTAATGATATTTGACCTATTTTTTCTCAAGACTGCTGTGAGAATCAAATGAGGAAATGTAGAATTGTTTCATTCTGTATGCAAATAAAAAGTACTGTTGTACTATTAATTGGCATTACCACAATTACTAGGTTAATTCTCCAAAGGTCTAAATTTATCTATTACAATAGAGACATATTTCTCTACTCTGTCATAGACAGAAATAGCAGTTTAGCTTTTCTGTGAAACTTTTGGTTTTCGAGAAAATACATTTCTATCATCATTTTAATGTGCTAATCCTTCGACATTATGCTGGAGTCAAATCTCAGCAATGACTAGACCCAGAAATTCCAGGCTCACTTTCCTCCAGGAGCTCCTCACATGACACCCACAGAATTGTCTCCGAGACTACTTGAGCCTCGTTACTTTCCAGTGAACCTCAAGTTTATACATCACTGTTGTTCAATCAATTCCAATTCATGGCAACCTCATGTTAATACTGTGTCAAATCCTTTTTTTCTTTAGTGAAACATTCATTTGTATCTGGTGTCAACACAATGAATGAAATACAAAGGAAGAAGTTATATGAGAAAAAATATCATAATGAAAATAATGAATTGGTTCCTCTGGAAAATAACTTTCACCAGATTTTTTTTCCCTTAAAGGTAATCCAACAATTTAAAACAATTAGTTACTAAATTTTACTTTGAAGATTTACAACCCCAAATGTTCAGTTATGGTGGTAGGGAGGACATACTTACTCTTCATCCAGTCCAATACTTCTACGAAAGAACATTTCAATGAAGCATTCTAATAATTCTTGAGTTCCCCGATGGAGATACAGCTGGTTGGCTAACAAGGAAAAGCCTCGATTCTTCAGAAATTTATCTTTTTGCTCCTTAGATGCTCTATTAAAATATGCATCTAATAGCTAAAGAAAAAATGTAAGAAGATTTAGATAATATGTTAAGATTTATTATCTATTCAAATTAATGGACCATACTTGTAAAAACTCAGAACACTGTGCCACTGTCAAAGCAAAACAAAAATGACTGAACTTAGAGATCTTACTACGTCTATGATAGGGAGCCGGCTTCAGTAGTTAGACAGGGGCACCTAGGAGACTGGCATCCTTAGTCCAGTCAAAATAGGATTAGTTGTTGTTAGATGCCACAGAGTTGGTTCTGACTCACAGTAACCCTATGCATGACAGAAGAAACACTGCCCGGTCCTGTGCCATCCTTGCATGGTTACAGTTGAGCCTGTTCATGCTGCTGCCACTTTGTCAATCCATCTCACTGGGGATCCTCCTCTTTTCACTGATCTTCCACTATGTAAAGAACATGATGTCCTTTTCCAGGACATCTGTGGATAATTCTGAAGGACAAAACTCAGGCAACAGCTATAAACTGCACTCTGATCTCTGTGAATCTGTATACACAGACTCTGGACCTCTGTTTGTAGCATTCTCGACAGACTATTCATCCTGAGCACAGGCCTGAATAGCCACTTGCTTCTATCACAATAAATGAAGTATGTCTAGAATGAAATTACTTTTCCTTCCAAAATGAATTCTTCCATGGTTTTGATCTTAAGAGAATGGCAGCAAGTTTTGAAGGTTTTGAAGGCTAACTTGACTTCTGGGTTTTCTCTTCCTCTTGTCCCACATTTAATTATGAAGGTAACTCCTCCATTCCAGTGACTATCTCTAACATGGGTCTCATTCTTTGACTTCTCACTTAGATATGGAGCTCACCAGGACAAGCTATGGACAACATTGCAAACTATGAGTATTCTGGAACACTTGATTGTTCTCATGAGGAATCTGTACTTGGACCAAGAGGCGTTTGTTTGAACAGAACATGGGAACACTGAATGGTTTAAAACCCTGTGCGACACGGTTGTATTCTTTCACCATACTTATTCAACCTGTATGCTGAGCACATAATCAGAGAACTGGGTTCTATGAAGAAAAACACGGCATCAGGATTGGAGGAAGACTCATTAACAACCTGCGATATGCAGATGATACAACCTTGCTTGCTGAAAGTGAAGAGGACTTAAAACATTTACTGATGAAGATCAAAGAGCACAGCCTTTGGTATGGATTGCATCTCAATGTGAAGAAAACAAAAATCCTCACCACTGGACCAATAAACAACATTCTTATCAACAGAGAAAAGATTGAAGTTGTCAAGGAGTTCATTCTTGGATCAACTATCAACACTCATGGAAACAGCAGTCAAGAAATCAAACAACGTATTGCATTAGGCAAATCTGCTGCAGAAGACCTTTTTACAGTAGTGAAGAGCAAAGACATCAGCTTGAAGACTAAGGTGGCCTAACGCAAGCCATGGTATTTTCAATAACCTCATATGCATGCGAAAGCTGGACAGTGCATAAGGAAGAGCATAGAAGAATTGATGCTTTTGAGTTATGGTGTTGGAGGAGAATACTGAAAGTGCCATGGGCTGCCAAAAGAACCAACAGATCCGTGTTTGAAGAAGTGCAGCCAGAGTGCTCCTTGGAGGCCAGGATGGCCAAACTTCATCTCTCATACTTCGGACATATTGTCAGGAGGGACTAGTTGCTGGAGAAGGATATCATGTTTGGTACGGTGGAGGGTCAGAGAAAATGAGGAAGACCCCCAATGAGATGGATTGGCCAAGTAGCAGCACTGATGGACTCAAGCGTGGCAACAACAGTGAGGTTGGCCCAGGATTGGGCAGTGTTTCATCCTACTGTGCACAACATCGCCGTGAGTCGGTACCGACTCGATGGCACTTAACAATAACAACAACAAAGATGTTCGTTTGAGTACTAAGGTGCACCAGACTCAAGCCATAGTATTTTCAATAGCATGTGAAAATTGGGCAATGAATAAGGAAGACTGTAGAGGAACTGATGTATTTGAGTTATGATGTTGGAGGAGAATATTAAAAGTACCATGAACTGCCAGAAGAACAAACAAATCCGTGTTGGAAAAAAATCAGTGAGAGTGCTCCTTAGAAGCTAGGATGGCCAGACTTTGTCTTTCATACTTCAGACTTATTATCATCAGGAGGGACCAGTCCTTGGAGAAGGGCATCATGGTTGGTAAAGTGGAGGGTCAGTGAAAAAGAGGAAGACCCCAATATGATGGACTGGCACAGTGACAGCAGCAATGGGCTCAAGTGTGACAATTGTGGGGGTGGTGCAGGACCGGGCTGTTTCATTCTGTTGTGCATACGGTCACTATGAGTCGGAATCGACTGGAAGGCACCTTACAACATTTATTATTCTTTCTGAAAATATTTCTTTGTTTACAGCATAATAGAAAACACACCTCTTGAATGAATCTTTCCAGCTTCTCACATTACAAGGAACTGCTTTTCATATATTTCCATTCTCCTTTATTAACTGCAGCAGTCATCACAGAATTCCTTACACCTTAGTTGGGTGCATGTACCTCTCCAAAATGAAGGGACTTACAGTAGTCCTCCTTAAGTCCCATATAACAACTAGCCCAGAGTTTTATACATGGAATGGGAGCTCAATAAATAATGAGGGGGAGTGACTAAACGAAATCCTACACCCAGACAAACTCAAGAAAATGAAACTATTTTAAAGACCATCTCAATACTGGATTGTTTTCTAATGGAGACAATTCTGACCCCACGTTCATTCATTCAACAATGTGATTAGGAGCTATCCTGCAGTAGACACTACATGCCTACCCTCAAGTAGCTTTGATTTTGGCATGGAGGATTTAAAACGCAAGTACACAGAGGAATTAACAAAACGACTGCAAAAAAACCCACAGATGCTGTGATACAATAATGGTGCTGTAGGATCAGTACTGGACTGTGAGCCACAAGATTGGCAGTTCAAACCCACCAGCTGCTCCTCAGAAATCTTATACAGGGTCACTACAAACCGAAACCAACTTGACAACACTTAACAACAACAAGAAGAAAATACAATAATGAGGAGCACGGCCAGGGGAAAGATCAAGGATGGCCTCTCTGAAAAGGTGACAACTAAACTGAGATCTGACAATACACTGTAGGAAATATTTTCAGTGAACTGCAAGTTCTTCATAATTTTTGCAAAATCGATATACTGTGGCAAAATATGCTAATTATTGGTAGATTAAATAAAACACTAATATAATTGGATGGTAATATATATGAAAATATGAAATATTAATAACAAACTATTTATATTTTTAAAAAGAAAAACTCACACCATCGAGTTGAGTCCAACTCAGGAAACTGGCCCATAGGTAGTCAAAGGCTGTAAACACTTAAGAAAGCAGACTGCCACATTCCCCCTCGGTGGGTCTGAACCAATGACTGTTGAGTTCATAGTCAAATGCTGTAGCCCCTGAGCCCCTAACATTCCCTGTATCAGTTCATTAACTTTCATTATAAAACAAAGTCCTGGGTCTACCTCAACATACATTTCAAATACTAAATTACACATTTATTTTTCTGAGTTAGAACAACATTGATGTAGCATTGCCCTTACTTTAATAACTCCTTGTTGTATAGCAGGTGACGGGTGGTTCACAAGGACTAACAGTGTTTCTGCCTGAATGAGCTTGTCCATCACGTCTTCTAGCATGACATCAGGCAGAATCAGAAGAACGCCACTTAAGAGGTCATACAAGCCACAGCAAATAGGTATTAAACAGTCTTCTGTTACACTAAAACAGCCAAAAACGTCTCATTAACGCATTATCAGGGAGCAAAATATATGCTACTACTTTAAGAGCTGTGATGAGTATCAATACCCGCTCTAAATATGAGACAAATGTTCATAGGATTTAAGAAAATGTTTTCTGGTATAACTGATGAATTTATTGTTAGTTTTTATCACTGGTATATTTGAGGAATACAGTCTACTACACATATACCTGCAATGTCTAATACAGTAGACACAAACCACACATAGCCAAACTAATAAAATTGAAATTAAATAAACACCAACTCAGTTCCTCAGATGCTCTAAGCCACACTTTAAGAGTTCAATAGCCACATGTGGTTAGTGTACTGGGTAACAGATTTAGAACACGTCCATTAATGTATATGGTGTATTATTATCAAGAGTGACAGAATGAAAATACTTCTAAATTCTACAAAGAAACAGCACACGGAAGGAGGGCCCGAAGGCGCACACACACCTATGAGCACTTGTAGTTCGCTTGTAGCTCTGCTCATAATCAAGAGAAAAGGACAAGTTTTCCCAATGATCAGTGTTCCCAGCAACAAGATTTGGCCAACGGCCACGAGCTGTAGATCCATTCTGTGTGGAAAAGGCCAGTCCTAGGCTAGCGATAGTGCTGTGGCTTCGCTGGAAGGAGGCAAGCCCTTTGGGAAAATCAGGACGGTGTGGGGAGGACTCGTTCCCAGGACTGTCATCGTCTGGGCTGGGGTCTGCACCAACTTCTTTAGGACCTACTTTGACCACTGGAAAACTTAGTTTTTCTTTGGCAACGCCATTGACAGAGGTTTCCATTTCACAGATCGTTTTTGCAGATTCACAGCTACTGACGAATGCGTCCTCTTGGCCTTTTTTCAGGGTCTCAGAACTCGCCTGAGGGTTCCATTGCTCTGGGTGAGTGGCAGCATAACTATCTGCAATACTTCGTAACTTCTCAGTACTACCACCCAAACTGGCTGTCAGTTTTTGTTGTTGCATTAGTGGTGACGTAGGGAATGCTGGTAGGCTTCTAGAACGCAGCATGTGAGCAACACCACGGTGTGGAATAGCATTGGAGGAATCGTTTCCTGACAAAAATAGACAAAAAATGATCACCTGAGTGAACCACTATCAGTCACCACTAGCATAATAGTCCAGTTAGCTAGCCCTGGTTACTTCAAACCACTGATCTTTGGGTTCGCAGCCAAGTGCTTCACCACTGGGCCACGAGCGATCCTTATGAAAAAGGGCAGTAGCCAGAAAGGGAAAAGACATGAGGCCAATTCACAAGCAGGAAGCCTGCACTTATTTTACCTTTTAAGAAATGAGGTAGAATATATTATTATTGAGAAGTCAGCTCAAACTCGTAACGACCCTGTATAGGGTTTCCAAGGCTTTAAATCTTTGTGGGAGGAGAAAGTCTCATCTTTATTCCGTGGAATGGCTAGTGGGCTCGAACCACTGACCTTGGGGTTCGTAGTACAGTGCTTACCCTACAGAGTAACTATGACATTACAAACCCTGCTGTGGTTGGAGACCCTTGTCATGGCAGGTATTTTCTGAGGTCTCTAGTAGCTGTCAGCCAAGTGAAGACAGAAATGGAGATGACATGGTGTTAGACTGACCTCGAGTTTAGTCAAGTGAAGACAGAAATGGAGATGACACGGTGTTAGACTGACCCAGAGTGAGGGTTTTTCAGTATAAGAATGCAAAAAGGTCAAGAGGACAAAAAATTATGTTGAAATTCTTAGATAATGGGATCAGGTGGATAGCGAAAGGTAAAGCAGAAAGGAACCTGGGATGTTGCGAAAGAATCTAGAATGAGAGCAGGCTGTGTTTCAGAAGTAGGGAATGATAAAGTCCAATACAGGTGCATGCATACTGGTAGACAGAGAAGAAGGTCCCAGAGAACTGGAGGCTGGAGTGTGGAATGACCATTCAATGACAAGTGATTGTTTTAAGCAGGAAGGAGTGAGCCACACCAAAAGTTTTCAAGACAATGGGAAAACAAAACAGACAAGAAGAAAACAAATGACTCAGATAATGCGGGCCCTACACGTGCTTCCCAAGTTCTCCAGAGGACCTGTGCTCTTGTTGGGCTGAGCTCAAGTACTGTTACTAGAAGGTAAGGAAAACTAATTCCTAAACACACCCGATCACTTTAATCTTCTACTCACTTAGTCTATTATTATCATGCTACAATAGTATGCTAGCATGCACAATGTACTCACTAATATTCAAGACTAAAACCAGAAAGTGTGTACTTCCCTCACTATCACGTTTACCTTCAAGGGGTGAAGCGGAGAAGCCTGATGGATTTATTACCATGACCCCAGGACTACTAAGAGACTCCCCTCCACTGCTGGAGCGTCTCAAGGACTTGATTGACTGGATTTTCTCCTGAAAGATCTTGCCGTCTACAATAAAGAGGAGAAGACAAATTCATTTTAGGGAAAATCTTTTTTTGAGACATCAAACTAAAAAAAAAGGATAAACAAGAAATACAACTTTGAAAGCAAATCATTAAATATGCTTCTTTATAAAAAGATGTTCAGAGAGGAAAAAATAGGACATACTTTTTACTAATAGACACTTGATAAATGAATACTTATCTTCTATAATGTTTTGCTACAGTTTTTTGGTTGAAAATTACTGGTCATTTAGCTTCTACTTCCTTTGCATTTAACTATACTTGCATTAAGTTTATGGTTTACTATTTAATTAGTCACTTAATTATTAATGTGTTCTTCCCAGCGGGACTGCTCATCTGTTCATTCTATGAGGAAGGACTGTGTCTTATTTTTTTTACATATCCCTGCAATGTCTAATATGACTCTAAAAATGGATACTTACAACTTAAACTTCCTTTGTGAGCTTCAAACTGATAAATTCAACTGTCTGGTTTCTTATATGTACCAGAGATGTAACAGATCGGAGTCATCTTTCTGTCCTCTGGTTTGGTGGTGGAGTCACCCACTCACCAGGTAGATACCTGAAGCATCCTTGATCACTGCCTTTCCTGTATTCACATCAAGTCAGGACCAGGTTCTACTGAGTTTATGTCCTATTTCTGGAGCTTTCCTCATCTCTACGACAGGGCCGTAATTCAGGCTCTTGCTATTTCTGACTTGGATTACTGTCACAGTTCTCCAAACACTCTCCGTGATGGACATCGTGTCAATTGCAAACCCTCATAGCTACCAGAATTTTCTTCTGAAATGTCACCCTGCTTAAAACGTATGTGACACGAAATCATTTCCAGGTCAGCAGTTCATCTCTTCAGTAAGCAGGGCTGGAATAGCGAGGGGCTAGCAGTTACTGGAAATACAACAAACCATGTGGAAATGATTTGCACTACATGGCATTTTAAGCAGATTCTTGCAAACCTTGAGCTTGTCACAATAGCAACAGGAAACAAAATCTGCATGTAAGTAGGCCTCCTGCGCTGTACAAAGGCCATCTGTGTAAGTTCTTGTCTCAGCTTCCTCTTTCCTTCTGTATCTACTTTTCTGTACTGGTCTCATCTACTGTTAAACCCTTAACTAACGACAATCGATCGCAGTAGCTCCTTAACACTTTCCCCAGGTTAGATTCCTCACACCCATGCCTGCTAGACAATTACACTATGATTCACTATAACCACAAATGCCAAACATCTAAGACTAAACTTACTCCTTACCATCCTGAGTCAGCCCATCCTAACCTTTACACGTTGCTATATTTACCACTCCTTCCCAATTGTACTATTACTACACCCAGATTCTATCATTTCATATCTCTTGCTGCTGCTACATGCCCTCAAGTCGGTTCCAACTCATTGTGACCCTCTCCGTAGGGTTTCTGAGGCTGTAAACGTTTATAGGAGCAGGGAGTCTCATCTTTCTCCCATCCTATCTCTCACTGGCTACCATAAAAGGTCTTACTGCCCCTAGTTAATCTTACTGAATCCTACTGCAATAGTTTCCTTATAAAAGATGCCATCACTCAACAACAAGGACAAAACAAAATCCTTTAATGAGCCCGGACAGAATGTATGATTTTTTTGGCCTTACATTCAAGGATCTATTTAAAATGAGCTTAGTGAAAACATAAATAAATGATGGTTGTAAACTAATTCATGGCATTCTTTCTTACTACACCTTTGTAGATAACCCAGGCTATTGTGGTTGTTAAGTGCTGTGGAGTCTGTTCCAACTCATAGCGGCCCTCTGTAAGGTTTCCAAGAAGCAGGTGGTAGATTTGAACCACTGACCTTGTGGTTAGCAGCCCAGTGTTTATCCTATGGAGCCACACTAGGAGTCCACAGGTCAATACTTAGGTAAAATACATCACTCTCTGATTCTACTCACATGTTGTTCTTCCCGTTAAGTCATTCTCTTCATATGGAATGCTAATTCTTTATATTACAGACCCAGATTCTACCTAAATTCTTCAATGCCCAGATCAAATAACACGTAACCGATTAAAGCTCTCTCCACAGTTGCCTGATGAAGCCTTCACCCTCTGAAATGTAACTGGGTCTTGCTTTTATCTATTAGGTACTTACCAAATATTATTTCTTGCTGTAGTTATTTGAATATATGTCTCCTCTTGGAATTTAAGCTCTTTAAGGGCAGAGACCGTATCTGCTTCATTTTATAAGATTCTACCATGACTTCCTTGCATACAACCACCACCACTCTCCCCCTGCCCCATACAACAAATATTGAACTGTGAACCACAAAAGTGACAAGAGCCACCAGCCAGTCAGCAGAGGAACCACGAGCCTTTTTGCTCCTGCAAAGATTGAAAAGCCCACGAAACTGTATACAGGGTCACTGTGCGTTGGAACCAACTTGATGGCACATAATATCACCCTGTCCCAATCCCAGTACTTGGTTGGGATAATTTCTAATACATTCAATGAATACCAAACAAGTGGGAAGAAAAAAATAGTAGAGACATGTAAGATCTAACAAAAATGGTTTTACCTACCTATATGCAAAGAGAAGTAGAAGTTTGTGGGGTTGTGACAAACGTAAGTGTTAGTAGGAGGGTGAACTGCTAAAAGGAAATTGAAGATAACTGTCAATAATTCCAAATCAGGGGGAGATCCAAGGACTTCTGCTATAATTTTCACAAATGATCTACAAACCTCTCGGGGCATGGATGTAAACTGCCCCTCTTTGTGTTCCTGGAAAAAAAAAAAAAAAAAAAAGAAATCAAACTCTCTTTAGAGTTAAAGAGAACTATCAATTTAACCAACATTTTTCAACTAAGTAGATATTCTTTTTAAGATAGATTTGGGTCTATTTATTACTCTAGTCAAAAGTATGTGCCATTAAATTGACTCGCTATTTCTCAATGCAGGAAATCTTACTGTTCTATTGATGCTGTTAAAGTGCCACTGAGCCAGTTTTAAGTTACAGCTACCTTGTATAGGTTCCCGAGGAACAGCTAGGTGGTTTTGAACTGCTGACCTTATCAGTAGAGCAGTCCAATGCTTATCTTACAGCAAAACACCAGGCCTCATCTTACCATTATGATTAATCAACATAGATGGCAAGGTAAGTTTAGCCCATTTATCTTAGTTAAAAAGGAGCCCTGGTGGTACAGTGGTTAAAGCACCTGGCTGCTAACCGAAAGGTCAGTGGTTCGAAAGCATCAACTTCTCCATAGTATAAGGTGTGACAGCCCATCCCTGGGAAACCACAAGGCAGTTCTACTTTGACCTTGAGGGTCACTGTGAGCTGGAATTGCCTCTTCGGCAGTGGTGTTTCAGGGAACTGAGTCAAAGACGTATTTTAGCACTTATGAGCTTGGACTCAGAAGCCAAACACCCAGGTTTGAATTCTGCCTCCCCAATTAGCTGTGTGGCCACAGTATGTTAGTTACCATCACTATGCAGCAAGTTCTCTATAATATGGAATAATTGTAGGTTAAGGAGCTCTGGTAGCGTAGTGGTTTATAAGTCGGGCTGCTAACCTCAAGGTCAGCAGTGTGAAACTACCAGTGGTTTTATGGGAGAAAGATCTGCAGGCTCGCAAATCCTATACAAGGTCGCTATGAGTCAGAACCGGATTCCTCGGCACATCACCACTTCAAAGGTTAGTGTAAGGATTAAATGAATTAGCATAAACTCTTGTAATTGCTATTGTTGTTCAGTGCTGTTAAGATGGTTCCAGCTCATAGTGACGGTGTATAGGGTTTCTGAGGAGCAGCTGGTGGGTTTGAACTGCTGACCTTGTGGCTCGTAATCCATAAAAGCTCTTACAATAATTCCTCACCAATATTAAACTTCATATCAATGCTGCCTCTTATTATTACTAGTACCATTAATTCTACCACTACTATTACTACTACTATTTCTATGACGACAACAACTATTGCTACAGCTACTACTGTAAAAGCAGAAGGAAACTTTTCTGATAGATAAAACTGGTTAAATAGGACTCTTATATTTACAGAATGTAAACAGTCAAAGTGTTCAAATTACTAGTTTAAACCACACAAATATAGCTAGAACTCACAATCAGGCCTTTGGACTCTTTCTATCTCCTCATCTACTGCCTGTAATACTAACATTGAAGACAGATATAAATAAACTATTTATACCCTCCAATTCTACCTCCCCAGTGGCCTGTAAATCAAGAAGACTAAGAGGTAAATGTCTTCATTTTCCCTCTTTCTATGTCCTAATGTATGACTTGTCTCAAGCACCACTCTTGTGCACTGCTGAATCACAGAACAGAAAGTCTAGATGTTAATGTTGACACTATGTAGTCTGACCACCTCATATTTAAGATGACCACACCAATTCTACTGAAGAAAACACAAGATTCACCGCTATCAAGTGGCCGAGCCAAACCAAGAACACAGATCTCTTGACTTCAAATTGCTATTTCTGCTACAAGCCTCAGTCTTTCCTTCTAGATCACACTCATTGCACCTTCTTAAATGTTCTGGCCCAATTGCAAGCTTGGTTAGAATCACAAACTCGGTGGTTCAAGCTCACCAGTTGCTCCTAGGAAACCCTATACAGGGTCGTTCTGGGTTGGAACTGACTCCGTGGCACTGAACAACAACAAATCTACCCTAGCCCAGATCTCTTCTATCTTGACATCTCTACTAGCACTGTATAGTCACTGGTATCATTGAAATAAAAAATCTCCTCATCTAAATCGATGAAGAGCCTTTTATTAACATTCTGTTTCTCTTTCCTCTTGCTGCTGAACTTTTCAATCATCATTTATACTTGTTGCCTCCAAAGGCCTTCCATACAAGCTGCCTGGTGGTGGCTGGCGGTATGCTGTGGAGTTGGTTCCGACTCATAGAGACCCTGTACAGGGTTTTCTTTATGGAAGCAGAATGCCTCATCTTTCTCCCACTGAACAGCTGGTAGTTCCAAATTTTATGTTATATTTGAGTCTCCTTCAGGTCTTATTTAAACAAAATCAAATCCTATTAACCCTGTCTATATAATTTCTTTCATATATACTCCCCATTTTATACTGTTACTTTGATCACCTTGGTTCATGAGATAACATGTGAATTTGATGATTATTTATTGTGTGCTCACATATGCTACTAAGGAGCCCTGGTGGTGCTAACCACAAGGTCAGCAGTTGGAATTTACCAGCAGCTCTGTGGGAGAACTCTGCAGTAATCTGCTTGCATAACTATTCAGTCTTGGAAACCCAAAGGGGCACTTGTAGTCTGTCCTATAGGCTGCAATGAACTCGATGGCAATGGGTTTGGTTGGGTTTTGAATGTGTACCCATAGAAGCTACGGGACTGCTAGGGTCAGAACGGACTCAACAGCACTTAATAATAACAACAAGAAGACACTAGGGTTACAGTAGGATCATCAACAAAAAACAATATCCCTGCACATGGGAGCTGACAGTGCCAAGGAAATAAACCAAAATCTTAAAAACAACATACGACTAACAAATTGTTATGTATACAAAGTGAGAATCCAACTTTATAAAGGAGAAAGGGCCAAATCAGTAGTAAAGAGCAGAGACAGTTTTTCTCAAGCAGTTTTAAGTTGAGATATGAAGGATAAGTAGGAGTTGGCCAGATGACAAGAACAGGAACAATAACTTTCTAAGCCCCCAAACTTGTTTAAGGGCATGAAAGAAAGTCCAGGCATGCTGAAGTGACAGAAACTGAGGCTGGTGTCGTAGTCAGACCACAGAAGTCGCCTTACGTATCTTCTCGCAGATTTTCGATGTAAGCCCAAGACTCCTGGTGTGGCATTGTAAGATCAACACTGGACAGCGAACCACAAAGTCGGTGGTTCAAACCCACCAGTAGCTCCTCGGAAACCCTATACAAGGTCACTATGAGTTAGAACTGATTTGGAAGCACCAAACAACAATAATGAGAAGCCACTGGTATGGCAAGCAGAGTCCTGGTGTGGCGCTGTGGGGTAATGTGCTGTGGGTTAAAGCCATTTGAGCTGCAAGGTCGGTGGTTCAAGCTCACCTGCTGCTCCTCAGAAACTCTATACAGGGTCGCTATGGGTCGGAACTGAATCGAGGGCACTTAACAACAACAACAACATAAAGGCAGAGAGAAGATTAAACTAGAAGCAAGACCACAGCACACTACAATGCAGCGGAAGTGAGTACCACTTTTTAATATTTTGGGTAAATGAGAGAATTCATTTTCAAGATGCTAATTTTAGCACACAGATCTTCAGTAATGAACACTTATAACGTCTTAGTTAAGGAATATGGTGCAAGTTAAAATTTCACTATTGTTGATGTTCAAGACAACACAAATTATTCTATCCCAACATAAAGAAACACCTCAGAAACTTAGTAGTTTTATTTTCGGTGAGTTGTGAACAATGATAATGTGAAGCTCAAACTATAAAAGCCATGACTGGAAAACTCCTATGTTTATTTGTTGAAAGAAAGGATTCCAGAGAGTAGGGAAGTATGGAGAAGAGAAAAAGATCCCGCTACAAGTTCCACAAAAACCAGATGTACATAGAAACAACAACAACAGATGTTATCAAGTCTGTCCTGACTCATGGCAGGCCCATGTGTGTCAGAGCAGAACTGTGTTCCAGAGGCTCCCCAAAGGCTGATTTCATGGAAGTAGATTAGCAGGCTTTACCTCTTAGGTGCCTCTGGGAAGATATGAACCTCCAACCTTTCACTTAGCAGCTGAGCACTTCATTGTTTGTGCCACCCAGAGACTCCCTGGATGTCTATAGTGTTATTAAACAGCAACAATTGCAAAAACTATTTGTAAAAGTACCTGCAAAACCTGACAAGTCAGTAGGAAGTGATGAACCACTCGAGCTTTCAGTAACTGCTTAATATTAAACATCTGCTGGTGGTGATCTGCTCTGATGAGGATTTCTAGAGCTGCTAGCAGGGTTTCCCAAACACCTTCCTGAAAATATAAACAAAAACCAATTAGCACACAGCTACGGAAAGACATGCTACATCTTTTTAGAAGACATGTAATTTACCAGTCTAATATTATGCATAAGTTCAGTGTCAAAGATGATTTAAAAAAAAAAAAAAGTAAATCTTGACAGTTTGGTTTTCCGGTTGGCGGTGGCAGCAGAGCAAATTCAGATAGGCTCTGTAGGGGAGCGGCTGAAATCCCAGGCATGTGGCTCTCACGAAATCTTCACCAGAGCTTTGGATCTGCCATAAAGGTCTGAGCATCAGTTTCACAAAACCGCAAGCAGAAAAATCACAGTATTAAGAAAAACACTGCCTTTTGAAAATCAGCACGGAACTCCCTGTGCAGTCATCCCACCAGGAGGAAGTCAGAGGGCAGGACTACAGCCAGACGGACAAAGGGCACCAGCACTAAAAGCAAGGAAGCAACAGCTGTGAAAGGAGCCGTGGAGGCATTTTACGTTTTTTTCCATCCCCTTCACTGCCGTGCCCTCTTTGCCCAGCCTGAAATACCTTCAGGCAGGTAAGTGTGCACACCCTAAAAAAGGTCCAGTGATGACCACACATTCCCCACGTCATAGAAAGAGCCCCACCTCATGGGACTCCCTCTGTGGCCATCCCACCCAGAAGGAAGTCAGAGGGTAGAACTACAACCAGACCAGCAAAGGGCACCAGCGCTAAAAGCAGGGAAACGATATTTGCAAAAGGAAGCGTGGAGACATTTTACAATTTTTTTTTCCACCCCTTCCCTGTCATGCCCTTTTTGCCCAGAGCAGATGCCTACAGGTGGGTAGGAGCGCACCCCCTAAAAGACCCAGTGTTGAGACCACAGCTTTCCCACAACAGAGAGAGAAAGAGCCCCATCCCACGGGACTTCCTCTGCGGCCATCCCAGGAGGAAGTCAGAGGGCCGGACTACAGCCAGACCAGCAAAGGGCACCCGTGCTAAAGCAGGGAGGTTCTTGTCTCTGCTTTTAGATTGCTTCTACTTTTGGACCATTTGATCACACATTTTTCCTGGAGGTGGGAGCTTTTTCTCCCTACGTTACCCAAGAAGTGACAGCAATCGTGGCCATATAGCCAAGCTACAAGCATACCCCATAATATTCCACCATTAAGACAAGAGCCAATAACAGTCACTAAGCATTACATGTGAAAAGGGAAGCCTATCTCCTGATCATATCCACCAGGAGATACCCAGTAAGCTTAATAACAAAACAAAAAATATCCACATAACTATTGGAAATAATGAACAAAAAACAACCAAAGATATCAAAACATGTACAAAAACAGAAGAGAGTAGATAAGGGAAATGAGCTGGAGACAGACAAAGGCTTTCTAGAAGAGGAAGAACAGGATTTGGATATGCCTTTGAGAAAGAACTCAGAAGAATGATATGGAAACAAATCCAAATGCTCTAAAACAGGGTGGAGGAAAACAAGGAAGAACTCAGGAACGTACACTAAGAGCAATAAAAAAATATTGATACAGCATTGGAAACAATTCAAACCCTGCAAAAAGAGGTTCAGATGATTAATAATAAATTATCAGAAATGGACAATACACTGAAAGGGGAAAGGAGCAGAACAGAAAAGATGGAATCCAGAACTAACAAGCTGAAAGACAAATCTCTCAATATTGCTAAGACAGAAAAGCAAGCTGAAAAAAAGAACAAAAAATCTGAGGAGAGTTAAGATTCATGCTGGATAACATGAAGAGGAACAACTTAAGAATTATTGGCATTCGGGAACAGGAAAAATCAGAGAAGTCCACAGAGGAGATAGCTGAAGAGCTTCTGGGAGAAATTTTCCCTAACATCTTGAAAGATGAGATGATAAACATTCAAGAAGCTGAACATACCCAGGAAGGACAGACCCCAAAAGAAAGTCACCAAGACATATAATAATCAAGCTCTCCAAAATCAAAAGCAAGGAGAGAATTCTAAAAGCAGCCAGGGAGAAGAGAAGTGTCACTTATAAAGGCAAGCAAATTAGATTACGTTCTGACTATTCAGAACTAACCATGCAGGCAGGAAGGCAATGGGTAGACATATACAAAATCCTACAAGAAAAAAACTGCCAACCAAGAACTGTCTATCCAGCAAAACTATTAATCAAATATGAAGGTGCAATCAAAACATTCCACAACAAATAGAAACTGAGAGATTTTATCAAAACCAACCCAGCACTTCAAAACATCCTAATGGGAGTTCTGTGGACTGAAAACCAACAAGAACAGACAACAACCAGAGATTGGCAGGCATGGAAACACCACCTGGAACTCAGTCAACAGACAGAGTCCAAAACAGAATAAGGCTACAACAACAAATTCAGAGGCGCTGGGAGGTCAACTGAAGGTCAAAATTATATCAATGACAGAGATCCAGGTGGTGAGGAAGTTGGGTAGATTACAGGATACAATAGATTCTCTTAAACAGAGAGAAGAGTTAGCAGACTACAAGGTCACCCCAAAGAAAGTTAATACTTCACAACGTACCATGAAAATGAACTTCCAAGCAGAACAAGCAAACATGAAAACTAAGAAACCGACAAGAAATAGTACAAAAAACACAAACCCAACACAAGAAGGCATGCAGAACAAAAGAACGAGCAGCACTACCAAAAAAGTTAACATAATGGCAGCAATTAATTCATACCTATCGATAATTACATTGCATGTCAATAGATTGAATGCAGAAGTGAAGAGACAGAGAGTGGCAGAATGGATAAGAAAACAAGACACTTCAATATGCTGCCTGCAAGAGACACACCTTACACACAAAGACAAAAACAGACTGAAAGTTAAAGGATGGAAAAAAATATACCAAGCTAACTGCAACAATAAACATGCAGGAGTGACAATACTAATCTCTGACAAAGAAAACTTTAAGACAAAAACCAGCATGAGAGACAAAGAAGGACACTATCTCATGGTCAAAGGGTCAATTGAACAAGACAAGATAACCATAATCAATATCTATGATCCCAATGAAAGGGCATCAAGATACATGAAGCAAGCCTTACTAGAATTGAAGAAATAAATAAATAAATCTACAATTACAGTGGTAGATTTTAATATGCCACTTTCGAGAAAGGACAGAACAACCAGAAAGAAACACGACAAAGTTACAGAGGAACTAAACACAATCAACCAACTTGACATCAAAGATGTACACAGAGCATTCAATCCAACAACAGTACAATATACATTCTTCTTCAGTGTACATGGAACATTTTCCAGAATTGACCATGTGTTATGTCACAAGCAAGCCTCCATTAATTTACAAACATCAAAATTCTACAGAGCATCTTTTCAGACCACAATGTTATAAAACTAGAAATCAACAATAAGACCAAAGAAATAGAGTCGAATACATGGAAACTGAACAACACCCTGCTGAAAAGTGACTGGGTAAAAGAAGAAATTAAATGTGAATTCACAAAGTTCCTAGAAAAAAATGACAATGAAAACACAACATACCAAATCTTTTGGGACACGGCGAAAGCAGTGCTGAGAGGACATTTTTTGCAATAAGTGCACACATCCAAAAAGAGATAAGAACCAAAATTAACACATTAACATAGCATCTCCGACAATTAGAAGCAGACCAGCAGAGGGAACCTACAGTCACCAAAAGAAAGGAAATAATAAAGAGCAGAGCAGAAATGAATGAAGATGAAAAACAGAAAAACTATAGAAAGAATCAACAGGACAAGAAGTTGGTTCTTTGAAAGGATTAATGAAATTGAGAAACCATTGGCAAAACTAACCAAAGAAAAGAGGGAGAGGACACAAATAACTAGCATTAGAAATAACAAGGGCAATGTCACAACGGAACCAAACAAAACCAAAAGGACAATAAAACAGAATACTATGAAGAGTTGTACTCCAACAAATTCAAACACTTAGAAGAGATGGATATACTTCTAGAAAAAAATGACCTACCTAAACTTTCTCAGAGTGAAGTAGAAAGATTGAACAAACCCATAAAAAAAAAAAAGAAGAAATTGATCAGGTCATCAAAAAACTCCCAACCAAAAGAAGTCCAAGTCCAGGAACTCACAAGTGAGTTCCACCAAGCATTCAGGGAAGAACTGTCACCAATTCTACTCAAATTCTTCCAGAATATAGAAAACGATGGAAAACTCCCTAATACTTTTTATGAAGCAAGCATAACCCACACACCAAAACCAGGGAAGAGCATCACTGGGAAAGAAAACTATAGACCAATATCCCTCATGAACATAGACACAAAAATACTCAACAAAATCCTAGCCAACAGATTCCAACAGCACATCAAAAAAAAAAAAATAATACAACACGATCAAGTGGGTTTCATAAAAGGGATGCAAGGATGGTTCAATATTAGAAAAACAATCAACATAATCCACCATATAAAAAAGAAAAAGGAAAAGAACCACATGATTATATCAACTAATGCAGAGCAGGCATTTGACAAAATCTAACGTCCATTCCTAATAAAAACACTCAACAAGGTAAGAATTGAAGGGAAATTCCTCAACATAATCAAGAGCATATATATAAAACCAAAAGCCTACATCACTCTCAATGGAAAGAAACTGAAACATTCCCTCTACCAACAGGAACCAGACAAGGATGCCCTCTATCACCACTCCTATTCAATATTGTGCTGGAGGTTTTAGCCAGAGCTATACAGCATGATAGAGAAATTAAAGCATCGAAATAGGCAAAGAGGAAGTAAAACTCTTTCTATTTGCAGACAATAGGCAAAGAGGAAGTAAAACTCTTTCTATTTGCAGAAATTAAAGCATCGAAATAGGCAAAGAGGAAGTAAAACTCTTTCTATTTGCAGACAATATGATAGAAAACCATAAAGACTCAGTAAAAACCTACTAGACCTCTTTGGAAGATTTAGCAAAGTGACAGGGTATAAGATCAACATACAAAAATCAGTTGGATTCCTCCGTAGCAACAATGATATCACTGAATAGGACATTAGGCAACCAATTCCATTTACAATAGCCACCCAAAGAATGAAATATTTAAGAATAAACGTAAACAGAGAAACAAAACACTTACACAAAGAAAACTACAAAATAGTACTACAAGAAACCAAAAGAGATCTACAGAAATGGAAGTACATACCATGTTCCAGGACAGGAAGACTCAACATCGTGAAAATGTCAGTACTGCCCAAAGCAATTTACACATATAATGCAATCCCAATGCAGATTCCAACAACATTCTTCAAAGATATCGAAAAGGCAATTAAAAACTTTATATGGAAAGGAAAGAGACCCAGGATAAGTAAAGAAATGCTTAAGAAGAAGAACAAGGTTGGAGTCTCTCACTCCCTGATTTCAAAATTTCCTACTGGTACTGGTACAATGAAAAATACATTGATCAATGGAACAGAATCGAGAATCCAGAAATTAACCCATCCACATACAGCCAACTGATTTTCAACAAAGTGCCTAAGCATATAGCATGGGGAGGAGATAGTCTCTTTAACAAATGGTGCTGGCAGAACTGGAAAGCAATATGCAAAAGAATAAAACCTTTACCTCACACCCTATACAAAAACGAACTTAGCATGGATCAAAGATGTAAATGTAAATTATGAAGGTCATCAATGAAAAAATAGGGACAAATGTGAGGGCTCTAATTCAGGCATATACAGACTACCAAACATTTTGAAAACTACACATACAAAAGAAGAGTGGGACATACTAAAAACTAAAAACTTATGTACATCAAATGACATCACCAAAAGAGTAAAAAGGGAACCCACAGAATGGGAAAAAATCTTTTGCAACGACACATCAGCTAAGACACTCCTTTCTAAAATATATAGGAAACTACAACACCACTACAAGAAAAAGACAAATTACCCAATAAAAAATGGGCACAGGACATGAACAGACACTTCACCAAGGAGGATATCCAGGCAGCCAACAAACATATGAAGAAATGTTCACGATCACTAACCATCAGAGAGATGCAAATCAAAACAGCACTGAGATATCTCACACCAGCAATAACAGCAAAGATCAAAAAAGCAAAGGATTATAAATGCTGGTGAGGATGCTGAAAGACTGCAACCCTCCTACATTGTTGGTGGGACTGTAAAATGGTCCAACCACTCTGGAAAGCAATATGGAGCTTCCTCAGTAGGTTGGAAATAGAGATACCTTATGATCCAGCAATTCCTCTACTTGGTATTTAGCCACAAGAAATACGAGCCACAACACAAGCAGGTATACACACACCAATGTTCATAGCAGCACTATTTATAATAGCAAAAAGATGGAGACAGCCTAAATGCCCATCAATTGAAGATGAATAAACAAAATTTGGTACATACATAATAGAATGTTATGCTACCTTGAAGAACAATAAGGAAGCTGTAAGCCACCACAGAACATGGATAAACCTTGAAGACATTATGTTGAGTGAAATTAGTCACAAAAGGAGAAATACTGCATAAGACCATTATTGTAAAAGACTAAGAAAAAGAACCCACTGAAAAAGGGGGAAAAAAACACAAAAAAATTAAAAACTATATATATATACTTGCTGATCACTGGGATGTGTGGGATGAGAGGGGAGGGAGGGAGGGGAAGATAGAGCACAGGGTAGGGGATAGACACAGGAGAGCCTGGGTGCTGGGGATGGGGGGGGAACAACTGGCAAAGGGGAAAAGAAGAACAAGGCGGATGGGAGAAGAGCTAGGCAGGCTCACATAGCATAGGTGGGACACAGGTAAATGATAATGTATGCACAACCTTGGAATAACCGGGCTTTGGGATACAGGGATTTAGGCATGGTTTGAAAGGGTAAAAGAGGATGCCTGGCTGTCTTTTGAATCTTTCGCTTGCCTACCATTATGAATAGACACTTGGGGGGCTGGGGAGAATAGCCAGAAACATCACAATAGAAAACATGTAAGCCTATCTGCAGCCTATAACTGAGTAGAATACCTTAAAGGGGGCTAGAAATTGCCCAGACCCAAAATGGGGAAAAGAGCTATAAAGGCAAGAGGTGACTGGTTTACAAGCTTTCAACAGGGAGCCTAGTTCCAGTCTTCCAGTCGGGGCAGTGGTAGGCAGAACCACCACTGAATGATTTCCAAGCTGTTGGGGCGGGGCTGACGAAAGGACATGGGGATAAGACTCTTGTGGCACAATAGTGAGTTAACTGCCATCAGGACTTACTGTGAGGATCGGAAATGTAGAGGCAGATTTTTTTTTTTTTTTGGCAAAAGAAGGCGAGTGATTGACTTTGCAGCCCAGGAGCGCAGGTCCCTGGGACCATCGAGTGAGAAGAATCGAAAGTGTGACCTTACCCAGAGAGGCAGTGAAGTCAGGCATGGAGACAGAGATGATGACGTGGGCAGATGGAGTGGCTGGGGACATAGGGCTCAGGGAGGGAAAGGAGCCATTTACTGACAGTCAGGGTGGCGGGCCTGTGGGGTGTATCCTTTGGTTATCTGATGATGCATGGAGGTGACTGTAATCATTGCAATGAAATGAAATACGATAGGATGAATGTGATGCTGAAGTGGGACACAGGTAAATAATGCTGTATGCACAACCTTGGAATAACAGGGCTCTGGGATACAGGGATTGAGACATGGTTGGAATGGGGAAACGGGGGAAAATAATGTTAAGATGTTTGGCTGTCTTTTGAATCTTTGTTTCCCTGGCATAACATTATAAAATAGTCACTTGATGGGGAGGGAAAGGAATAGCCACATATATCGCCATTGAAAGCTTGTAAGTCCGTCTTCTGCCTATAACTGATTGGAATACCTAAAATGGGGCTACAACGTGCCCAGTGAAGGAGGCTTCCTGTGGAGCCTCTGCATTACATAAGACCATAGGTGGAATCCTGAACAGCAACCAGAATCTTCTGAGGTGGGAAATTTCCACTTGAAAGGACAAGCAAATCAGCCTGGAGCAGCTAGAAGAACATAAGATACTTCTTGAAAGAAAGACTGACAGGAAAAATACAAAACAATATAAGCAGACCGACTGATTACTAGAAGAACAAACAAGTGGCTCACCCAGGAGACATCAAGGCAAGTGGTCGGGTCCCCTCAGGGCAAACCTCCTTCTAAGATTAAGACTCAATGGGAATACATGCTCTGATTGGTGAACACATGCATCACCAATAAGGGGAAGTGAGGGAAAAACAGCAATGAAGCTGCGAGCCGCTAAACACTACAACACTCAATAGACTCCTCTGAACCCGGGTGGAGACCTTGTTGGCCAGCAGTGTGGCAAGACCTGGGGACTCTTGGACCCGGAGTCAGTGACATAGCCACAGAGGACTAGAGTGGAGAGTGAAGCGTCCAGCTGATAAGAAGAGAGGGCACATGCATAAGGGACACCCATACTTGCAGATAATACCCAATGACTGGATGATCAGAGCTCAACTAGAAGAAGAAAGAAGAGGAAAAACAGAATAATCTGATACAATTTGATGAACTTGACCTGCACTTATGGATACAACACTCAAAAGAGGGAACAAATCTTCACAGCAGTA
Organism: Chrysochloris asiatica; assembly: GCF_000296735.1. NCBI lineage: Eukaryota > Metazoa > Chordata > Mammalia > Afrosoricida > Chrysochloridae > Chrysochloris > Chrysochloris asiatica. Next base: position 4,111,734 of record NW_006408697.1, on the reverse strand, counting down.
TTATTCTTACCCCCTTCATACACTGAGTGGACAGAGATGGGCAACTTGGACATTGGCTACCTAGAATGGGGGAGTGGAGCTACAGAGGCAAAAAATGACTGGCTTACAAGCTTTCAAGAGGGAACCTAGATCCAGAGGGTACGGAGCAAGATAGAATCTCCAGTGAGTGATATCCAATCTGTCTAGGAGAGGCTGTTGAAAAGATATGTGGATAGGTCTCTTGAGATACAACAGTGAATAATTTTTATCAGGACTGATTGTAAGGGTTGGAAATGTAAACATAGACGTTTTGTGGCAAAAGGAGGGAAGTGATTAAGTTTGCAGAGGTCCCTGGGACCATAAAGGAAGAAGAGTGGAGGACGGGACCCTACCTAGAGAAGCAGTGATGCCAAAGATGGAGGCAGAGACGATGATGTGGAGAGATGGAGCAGCTGGGGACTGTAGACCCACAGAGGTAGAGGGGCTGTGTGCTGACGACAGGGGGCACGCTTGCAAAGTATATACCCTGTGTTTGGTTGATGATGCATGGAGTGGATTGTAACCATGGCAACGAAATGATATACGACAGGATGAATCTGAAACTAATGTTCTCCCACGTAAACTATCACATAAGTAAGTCACAATAAAACACTTTAAAAAAAAGAAAATCTTAAAACTTACTTTTGTTGTTAATAGGTCATTTCTAAATATTGAATGTGAATGCAATATTATATTGGGAGCTCTAATAAATGAATCTCCTTTGACACTAAATGTATTTTCACAAAGTGAGTTAATCTTGAGGAACTGAGTCAATATAGAGAAGCACACAATCCAATATCAATATAATTGTTTTCAAATAATATGTGTTTAAAGAGCTTTATTAAAATGTATAAACATCAATGTCAATTTGTGCATGCAGAATTTAGTCAAAGAATTTTAGAACAAATTATGTTGTTGTGAAGCGCCGTCAAGTCAGTTCTGACCCATAGCAACCCTGTATAGGGTTTCCAAGGAGCAGCTGGTGAGCTTGAACTGCTGACCTTGCAGTTCAAACGGCTTTGCAGTCTGGCACACTAACCCACAATACCACACTTGAAAACAAGTGGGTGACGTTGTGAAAATTCTGCATTTTTCGGACTGCTTTACTTTTAAGGCCAAATAATATAATTATCTGCATAATTACCAAGTTTGCATTTTTAAAGAATAGTTAGTTAGCATCATTTAAAGGTACCTTAAAATGCTTCTTCAATATTGAATCAATCTTAAATTATCCAAAATTATAGGTTGGGGGAAGGTCTGATATAGGTAACTAATATTGAAAGGTAATCTTCACCTCATTTCTTTACCCCAACTGGCCATCAACAAAGCTGTTAACAAAAGAACAAAATGGACTGGCTTGGGTTACAGTTCTTACTATTTCTCCTGTCACTATCAGACATAAATGAACAATCAAAATACCAAGGACACAATAGACTTAACCCTACTACTCGAATTAAGTCCACTCTCTTCATAAGATGTCCTAAATGAAAAAAAGTTCAGTGCAAACTGATGACACAGCCCCAAAATGAACCGCTAGCCTCAAGGTCAGTAGTTCCAATTCACCAGCTGCTCCACACAAAAGACGAGGCCTTCTACCCTTGTAAAGATTTAGAGCCTTGGAAACCCTATACAGGGGCACTGTGAGTTAGCATGGACCAACCTGATAACAGTGACTTTGTGTTTTGGGGTTAAACAAACAACAAGAAACTTAGTTGAAAAATAATTAGGTAAGAAAACCTATTTCACATTCATAGAATTGTGTATGCCAGGTATAGCATTGTGGGTTAATGCGCTCAACTATAAAGTTGGTTTGAACCGCAAGATCGGAGGTTCAAGCTCACCCGTCGCTCCCTGGAAACCCAGGGTTGCTGTGAGTTGGAAACAACTCCACGGCATTTAACAACAACATTGTTAAGAATCACCACTGAATTCAACAACAGAAATAATGAATCACACAACCCTAACTTAGCAAATTATTTTTAAATAATAAGTAAAATTATGAACATTTTGCTAAGAGTTTAGTGGTTACGAGTCAGGTTGCCAACACTCAACGTCAGTAGGCTGAAACTACCAGAGGTTCCAAAAGAGACAGATGAGGCGTTTTGCACCCATAAAGATTAACAGCCTTAGAGACCGTGTGCAGGGTCACTATGAGTCGGAACTGACACCACAATGCTTAACAACAAGATCAATCTTCCAATCTGCAATCGAGCAACTTTTTACTGTAACCTATGCTGGAGTCCTGGTGTGGCACTGTGGGCTAATGCATCAGACTGCTAAGTCTTTTGAACTGCAAGGTCAGTGGCTCAAGCTCACTAGCTGCTCCTTGGGAATCCTATACAGGGTTGCTATGGGTCGGAATCGACTCAACGGGACATAACAACAACATTGTCTTTGGAGTCCTAGTGTGGTACTATGGGTTAATGTACTGGACTACAAAGTCACTGGACTGCAAAGTCACTGAAATGCAACGTCCGTGGTTCAAGCTCACCAGCCACTTCTTGGAAACCCTATACAGGGCTGCTGTGGGTCAGAACCAACTCAATGACAACACCAACATACTGCCTTGAATCATTTTGAGCTGTCCCTGTGCTCCCCTGCTGTTTCTCCCTGCAATGTTGTACATATTTTAACTACTACATATGCTTCCTTAGATCTAAAAGTGAGGACTTATTCAAATGCAAATGTAAATTACAACAAAGTACAAATTACAAAGTTAAAAAAACTGACAAATATCATTTTTGTTGTTGTTAAGTGCCGTCAAGTTGGTTCTGACCCATAGCGACCCTGTATATGGTTTCCAAGGAGTGGCTGGTGAGCTTGAACCACCAACCTTGCAGATTAAACCAACTTTGCAGTTCAGTGCATTAACCCACAGTGCCACACCAGGACTCGGACAAATATCATTGTTATTGTTGTTGTTGTTGTTGTTGTTAGGTCCCATTGAGTCGGTACCGACTCATAGCGACCCTATGTACAGCAGAATGAAACACAGCCCGATCGTGGGCAACCTCATTATTGCTACCATGCTTGAGCCCATTGATGCTGCCACTTGGCCAATCCATCTCATTGGGGGTCTTCCTCTTTTTCTCTAACCATCCACCCTAGATATCCTTCCCCAGTGACTGGTCTCTCCTGACAACGTATCTGAAGTAATGAGAGACAAAGATTGGCCATCCTGGCCTCAAAGAGCACTCTGGCTGCACTACTATGGGGAGCCCATGGCACTTTCAATACTCTCCAACACCATAACTCAAAAGCATCAATTCTTCTATGGTCTTCCTTATTTACTATCCAACTTTTGCAAGCATATGAGATTACTGAAAATACAATGGCTTGGGTCAGGCATACTTTAGTCTTCAAGCTGACATCTGTGCTTTTCAACACTTTAAAAGGTCTTGTGCAGCAGATGTGCCTAATGCAATACATCGTTTGATTCTTGACTGCTGCTTCCATGAGTGTTGATAGCTGATCCAAGATGAATGAACTCCTTGACAACTTCAATCCTTTCTCCATTGATAAGAATGTTGTTTATTGGTCCAGTGGTGAGGATTTTTGTTTTCTTTACAATGAGATGCAATCCATACCAAAATCCATGCTCTTTGATCTTCACCAGTAAGTATTTTAAGTCCTCTTCACTTTCAGCAAGCAAGGCTGTATCATCTGTATATTGCAGCTTGTTAATGAGTCTTTCTCCAATCCTAATGCCATGTTTTCCTTCATATAACCCAGATTCTTGGATTATTTGCTCAGCATACAGGTTGAATAAGTATGGGGAAAGAATACAACCTTGTCACACACCTTTCTTAATTTTAAACCATGCAGTGTTCCCATGTTCTGTTCAAACAACTGCCTCTTGGTCCATGTACAGATTCCTCATGAGCACAATTAAGTTTTCTGGAAAACTCATACTTTGCAATGTTGTCCATAGATTGTCATGCTCCACACAATCGAAAGCCTTTGCGTAGTCAATAAAGTACAGGTAAACATCTTTCTGATATCTCTGCTTTCAGCCAAGATCCATCAGACATCAGCAATTATATCCCTTGTTCCATGGCCTCTTCTGAATTCGGCTTGAACCTCTGGAAGTTCTCTGTTAATGTATGCTTGCAGCTGTTTCTGTATTACCTTGAGTAAAATTTAACTCGCATGAGATATCAAAGAGATTGTCCAATGAATTCCTCATTCTGTTGGGTCACCTCTCTTTGGAATGGGCACAAATATGGATCTCATCCAATTAGCCACCCAGACAGTTGTCTTCCAAATTTCTTGGCAGAAAATTTCAAAGATAAATTCAAATATTACAACAAAATGTACAAAAATCTGGAATCAGAAAACCAAAAAGTAAGAACATACTCAGCATATCTCAAGCTGGAGGAACTGAAGAAAAAATTCAAGCATCGACTTTCATTACTGAAAGATTCTCTGGGTCAAATTATTGAATGATGCAGAAAGCATCAAAAGAAGATGGAAAGAATACACAGAGTCACTGTACCAAAAGGAGATGACTGATGTTCAACCATTTCAAGGGGGAGCATAAGATCAAGAGCCAGTGATACTAAATGAAGAAATCCAAGGTGCATTGAAGGAACTGGCAAAGAACAAGGCACCAGGAATTGATGGAATAAAAATTGAAATCTTTCAAGAAAGTGAAGCGGCACAAAGGAGGCACTCACTTATCTCTGCCAAGAAATTTGGAAGACAACTATCTGGGCGACTGATTGGACGAGATCCATATTTGAATACTTTCCAATACTGTATCAATATTGTTTGCTTGCTCTTTTAGTACTTTCCTGAGTTCTTCCTTGTTTTCCTCCACCCCTTTTGGGAGCACTTGTATTCTTTCTCAGGAAACCTAAAACCTGCTCTTCCTCTTCTGGGGAGCCTTTATCTGTCTCCAGTGCATTTGTCTCAATTACGCTTTTCTTTTTCGGGGCATGTTTTGAGATCATTTGTTGTGTTTGAGATCTTTTGTTTGTTATTTCCAGTAGTTTTGTGGGGTTTTTATGCTTAAATGGATATTTGTTGTTGTGTTATTAAGCTTACTGTGTGCCTCCAGTTGGATGTGATCAGGAGATAGGCTTCCCTTTTCTCATGTAATGTTTAGCAGCTTTTATTGGCTCTTATCTCAATGGTGGAATATTATGGGGTATGCTTGTATCTCTTCTTGGGAAAAGTAGGGAGAAAAAGCTCCCACCTCCAGGAAAAATGTATAATCAAAAGGACCAAAGTAGAAGCAAAATAAAAGCAGAGACAAGAACTTCTACTTTGAAACAAAAATAAAATTGTATGGGGACTTCCGGTGCTTCCCTGAATGGGCAGCACAGGTACGCAGGCTCCAGAGAATACGGGGGTGGTATTGCACAGAGAAGGCCCCCGCCTGGTGGACAGACAGCCTTTGGGCAAACATGAAACATTAGGCTTTAAAAAAAAAAAAAAAAAAAATAGGCTTTAACATTATGACCTTGCTTTTTAAAAAAATCAAACTGCTGAGGAGTTACAAGCATTTTGAGCTTCTAGCCGCCTGCACTCAGCTCCCACCCCGGGGACTGCCCCGCCCATTACAGAGCTTGGAATGCAGGGCTTGAGCGGACACGTTCAGAGGGCGGACGTTCCTGGAGAGCAAGCGGGGCCACAAGAACTAGCGTGTTCCATCCCAGGGGGGCCTCATTGCCACGTTGGGCATTGTCGGCATGGATATAGGGCAAATTGGGGTACTCACAGCACAGGGAGACAGAGAGAGGCATTGTAGACGTCATTAGACACAGCCGCGCCATCTGCCTGCAGCCACTACCCCCGTCCTCCACTTCTTCAGCCTAGGCCAACCCTCTGCCCAACCTCCGAGCCTCAGGCCCGCCCATCAAGGTGCAGGCCTGCCCAAGCTGAGACGCCCTTGACTAGTTGTTTGCCACCAATAACAAAGCAGTCCTGCTGTGGTTCTGTGGGTTAATGCGCCAGACTGAAAAGCCTTTTGAACTACAAGGAATGTGATTCGAGCTCACCAGCTGCCCCTTGGAAACTCTATACTGGGTCGCTGTGGGTCACAATCAAAGCCACAGCATATCAACAAGGAGAAGAGCTCAGACAGGACTGAAAGAGAGTTGGGACACTAAAGACTTACTTACATTAAGCTACGCTTTTTTCCTCTCTTTCTTCTGCCCCTTCCCCCGCCCTTTTTTTTTGTGTGTGATTAGAGCCTGCCTTATTCAAGAGCACAGGCCAGCCCAAATTGAGACACCCTTGAGTAGTTGTTTACTACCAATAACAAAGCAGTCCTGCTGAGGCTGACTGCAAAGCCTTTTGAACTGCAAGGACTGTGGTTCGAGCTCACCAGGTGCTCCTTGGAAACCCTATACGGGGTCAATGTGGGTCACAATCAACTCCACAGCATACCAACAAGGAGAAGAGCTCAGAAGGGACTGAAAGAGAGGGAGAACATTAAAGACTTACTTACATTAAGCTATGCTTTTTCCCTCTCTTTCTTCTGCCCTCACCCACTTCTTTTGTTCTTTTTCCCCATCCTTTTCTCTTTTTTTTCTGTTTTGTTTCTTGTTGTTGTTGTTTTGCTTTGTTTTTCTCTCATTATCACTTTTATTTTTATTTTGCTTTTGGTTTTGTTTTCTACCCGACTGGTGTTGCTTGGCTATCACATAACCTCCCTTCTGTTATCGGAGGACTCTGCTTTTGTTGTTGATTTTGATTTTGCTTTTGTTTTCTACCCGACTGGTGTTGTTTGGCTGTCAAATAGCCTCCCTTCTGCTACTGGAGGACTCTTTGTCCCCCTACATTACACGAAAAGAGTCAGCAACTGCTGCCAAATAGCCAAGCTGCAATAACACTTTATAAAATACCAAAACCCAGGCAAGAACCAATACCAGATACCA
>NW_006408697.1:4075729-4095012 GCF_000296735.1 Chrysochloris asiatica | reverse complement strand
TCTAGGAGCAGAGGTCTCTGGGACCATCAATGGAGAAGAGCCGAGAGCGGGACCCTACCCAGAGAATCAGAGATGCCTGAGATGGAGACAGAGACGATGATGTGGAGTGATGAAGCAGCTAGGGACTTTGGATCCAGAGAGGGAAAGGGACTGTGGGCCGAAAACTTGGGGAGAGGGGGGGATGTGTAGGGGGTGGGTTTCTAGGATATACCCTTTGATTGGTTGATGATGCATGGAGGGGACTGGAACCATGGCAATGAGATGATATACGATGGAATGAATGTAAAACTAAAGTTCTCTCATGTAAACAATAAAACATTAAAAAAAAAAAAAGAATGAAGACAGAGACAAGAAAATAACAGCAAAATTAAGAGAGTTTTTTAAATTAGGAATAATCTGAATGTGTTTGTAAATCGTGTAGATAGATTCAAGTAAAAGGAGAATAAAAATTCAATAAAGAAAAAAAGTTGATAAAGCCAAAAATAAAATAAAATAAAATAAAATTGTATGTGTGCACTGTAGAAGCCTCCAGCAGTGGGTTGGGGTGTCTACTCACTCAGGCCCCTCCCTTAGTTACCACCATACAGGTGCACAGATAGACACTGAGAAGTTAGCGGGAGAAAGATTGTTTACTATTTTTGTCTCTGAAGGTCAGTTAAGTACCTAAGTGTGCACAGCGTAATCCTTGAAATAGTTGTGTCTTTTTATGTTGGGGTTTTACAGAATGTTCACATGGTTTATCTGTCAGGCCAAATATGATTTTTTTTTTTTTTCTGGGTAAGCAAGGGTTAATGGTCCCACACAAGTTCACTTTATGGCTGGGACCCACAGGCAGAAGTCAAAAGCAGCAGTCAAAGGATTTGCCCTTGGACCGATGGAGCTCTTTCTCTCTGTGTGCCATGGGAAAGCTGTGGTCTCAATGCTGGACTTTTTGGGTTGTGCACCCACCCGCCTGAAGGTTCCGGGCTGGACAAAGAAGGCATGCCAGGGAAGAGGAGGTAAAAAACCGTGCAGAGTCCCTCCACACCTCCTTTTGCATATGTCGCTTCCCTGCATTAGCACAGGTTCCCTGTGCCAGTCTGTCTGTAGTCCTGGGTGAGATGGCTGCAGAGGGAGTCCCACACCAATTTCTAAAATGCAATGTTTCCCTTTATACCGTGAGTTTTCCACTTGTGGTTGCGGGAAACTGACACCCAGACCCTTATGCTAGATCCAGAGCTCTGGTGTAGTTTCATGAGAGTCCCATCTCTGGGTTTTCAGCCCCTCCCCCACGGAGCCTGTCCTACCTGACTCTGTTCTGCAGCTGCCAACCTCTTAAATCCTTAATGACTTTTTGCTTTCTTCATGTATAATGTTCTTGATGTTTTCCAACAACTCTTCTGGTCTTCGGTCTTTAGTGTTTAATGTATCGAATCTGTTCCTCATATGATCTCTAAATTCAAGTGGGATATATTCAAGGTCATATTTTGTCTCCTGTGGACTTGTTTTCATTTTCTTCAGCTTCAGTTTGAATTTTCAGATGAGTAATTAATGGTCTGTTCTACAGTCTGCCCTGGCCTTGTTTTCACTGTTGATATGGAGCTTTTCCATCGTCTCTTTAAGCAGATGTAGTCAATTTGATTTCTATGTATTTCATCTGGTGAGGTCCATGTGTATAGTTGTCTGTTATGCTGTCTAAAGAAGGTATTTGAAATGAACAAATCATTGATTTTGCAGAATTCTATCATGTGATCTCCAGCATAATTTCTATCAGCAAGGCCATATTTTCCAATTACTGATCCTTCCTCTTTGCTCCCAACCTTTACATTCCAATTACCAGTAATGATCAATACATCTTGATTGCATGTTTGATCAATTTCAGACTGAAGAAGTTGGTAAAATTCTTCTATTTCATCCTCACTTGCTTTAGTGGTTGGTGCATAAATTTGAATAACAGTGGTATTAACTGGGCTTCCCTGTAGGCACATGGATTTTATCCTATCACAGACAGCACTGTACCTCATGACGGATCTGGATATGTTATTTTAGACGATGAATGCAACACCATTCCTCTTCAATTTGTCATTCCCAGCATAGTAAACCAGTCCATTTCAGCTCACTAATGTCTAAGATACCAATGTTTATGCGTTCCATTTCATTTTTGACAACTTCCAATTTTCCCAGATTCATACTTTGTACATTCCATGATCTGATTTTCCATGGGTGTTTACGGCTGTTTTTCTTCATTTTGAGTTGTGCCCAATCAGCAAATGAAGGTCCCACGGGCTTTTCTCCCACAGGCTTTACTCCATTCGCATCATCACGGTCAACTCTACTTTGAGGAGGCAGCTCTTCGCCAGTCGCAATTTGAGTGCCTTCCAACCCGAGAGGCTCATTTTCCGGCACTATATGTGACAGTGTTTCTCTGCTATTCATAAGGTTTTCAGTGACTAAATATTCAGAAGTAGCTTGTCCTAGTCTGTCCTTCATCTGGAAGCTCATTTGAAACCTGTTCACCATGGGTGACCCTACTGATATTTATAATACTGATGGCATAGCTTTCAGAATCACAGCAACTCACAACCCACCACAGTATGACAAACTGACAGATGGGTGGTGGGACAAATATCATAAACACCACAAAATCCAGAAAAATAACAATAGTTATTCATCTGCCTGACACATCTCTATAATACTTTTTCACTGTATTTTGTGACTGATACACTTGGGCTGCCCCTTCATATAATAATTTTGTAATATGATATGCTATAGGAAGAATAAGAAGATAACTGTCTTTTCTATAGTGTTTTTTATCAAAATTTATTATTTATTAGTGACAAACTAGACAAATTTTTCTCAACTTTGTAACTCATTATTAGCAATGCTATGCAAAATTTTAAGTATGCTTATCAAATTCAGGAATAATCAATTGCTAAAAAATTCTAAAGTTATATACTCTGAATTTCTCTTTATTAAAAAATTGTGTGATGATAATGTTAACTCCAGGCAACTTTTTTTTTTTCTTAATAAAAATCACCAATGTCTACTGTTAAGTGTCGTCAAGTTGGTTCTGATGTATAGTGACCCTATATAGGGTTTCTGAGGAGCAGCTGGTGAGTTTGAACTGCTGACCTTGCGCTTCAAACCAACCTTGCAGTTCAGCTCATTAACCCACAGCGCCACAGAACCCTGCTATATTTAAGGGGAACAGTCTACATTAGAACTAAGGGATCTGTCTGAACCTATACCAGGAAGCTTATACTGTGTTAAAACTAAGGTAGAAAGAAATCAGGGAGCCCTACCCAGGTTGGATCGTTGAGAAGACCAGCTCCATCATTCCAGATGTTGAGATGCTGTGCCTACACCTAAGATCTGTGGCCCTTACCTAACGTTTGCAATGAAGCTAAGGCTTCAGAGCCTTGTCTGGTCACAACTCTGTGATACTTGGTAAGCTTGGCTCCCCTACTCAGAAGTGTGTCCCCTTCCCTCTCCTGGACCTAAGCCCCAGAGTATTACCAAGACTCTCTTTCCAGAGTTTATGGTAAATGCAAGCCCCAAACTGAGCCAAATGAGCCCCCTGTTCTCCAGTTCCATCAGCTTATTCCCCACCAGCCCAAGTTCTGATTCTGACCCAGCTCACTATCACCCCCAAGGCTGCTGAAAACTTTCTACAGAAAACAATCGCCATACTTTAATTTACAGTGAACATGACACTGAACTAGTCATTTATTCTGCTCTTCAGAAGAGTGAATAGATAAATATTTAAGAGTACATACCTCTGCTTTATGCCATATCTTCCAGTCAAACAATAGCTCCTCTAACAGTTTAACATCTTGGATGATAGCATTAGATTCTACAGCCAACTTAAACGCTCCCTTCTCATTGACATGAATCATATCTTCACCACAGCACCCTTCAAGAAGGGTCTACGGAAAATTAACAGATTAACATTACTATGAAATGCATTAATAACTATTAATTTAAATACTCAACAGAAAAATTAAGTTTTCAATCTTAGCAATCATAACAAACTCAAAGGACTACAAGCGGATGATTTAACATTTTACAAGCACTTTTAATATATTTAGTAAAATAATTCAAATAGTTAGTAGAATTCAAACTTTCAAATATTTATAATGATTACTCAGTTTCAAACAAGAGATAAAATAAATTACATTTTTTTTTCCAAAGTTAAGTAAATCTGCTACTGTTATAAAATGTCTTTTTAAAAGTGGTAAAGATTCACTCCAGATAAGTACAGATCTTGAGAAGTAGGCGGTAAGGGCTGTTAGCAAGGGTAAAAAGATTTGCTTCAGGGAGAAATACTTTCATAATGTTGACAAATGCTTTTAACCAGAGAGGTATTTAAATAAAGGTGGGTGTTCATAAAAGCTAACATGGATATCCGGTCTATAGGTCATTGACTAGAAATTCTACAGCATCATCGCATAATGGAAATGGCAGGGCACTAGCTTCAAACCCACCAGCTGTTCCTTGGAAACCCTACGCAGGGTTCCTATGTGTTGGAACCGACTTGACGGCACTTAACAACAGCATGTGTCTGGCTTAAGCTGTGGGTGCCGAGACATCTAAGAGCTTAGTCCTCCAAAATACTTTAAAGAAAAGTCATTATCTAAATAATGAAGAAGTCATTATCTAAATCAAAAGAGTATCTTACTTTGATTATTTATACACTCCTATGTTTCCTTCATTATCTTAGGAAATCAGTGTGGCAAAACACTAACTACGGTTGGGACACCCCAGCAGAGACAGGATGCTATCTGAAATCATGAGAATGCCCTTCAGGAGCTCTTACCTTCAAAATCTGGAAGCCAACTATGCATTTCTGTTTGACCAACACCTGGTGAACCATGGAAAGGCCGTTACCATTTTCTAACTCCCGTATTCTTTGTTGGTTGTGTTTAGTTAGTGAGAGGATAACTCGTAGGGCTAATGCTTGAGTTTCTTCACAGTTACTAAGCTCAACAACCTAAAACGAAGTGGATATTTTCTCTTTTAGTTTGTTTAAAGTAAGAATTTAACATGCGAAATTATCTATTTTAGGTAATACTATGTGTTAGATTACATAACTGTAGAGAAGTCTACGTTTTAATGCCCACACATTATGTTGATACACAAAATTAAGAGAAAGCCATATAGTCCATGCTTTTTGTAGATCTAATAAAGTTAAAGACGTCAAGGTAAGATCTTTCTGGGTTTGTTTTTGTTGTTGTTAAGTGCTGTTGAGTTCATTCCAACTCACAGCCACCCTGCATAGGGTTTCCAAGGAGCAGTTGCTGGGTTTGAACTGCCAACCATGTACTTCATAGTCCATGCTGATCTGACAGCACTACTGAATCCCCAAACTGACATCATTATAAAAGGAAGGAGGAGATTCCACATATGAGGGAAGGCCATGTGAAGATAGAGACTCAAGTGGTACAGCTAAAAGCCAAGACCCCCAAGGATTTGCCATCAACACCAGAAGCTAACAGACAGGCCCAGTAACTGTCTTCTTTTAGACCTCCAGAAAGGAACCAACCTTGTCAATACCTTGATTTTGGATTTTTGGTTCCCACAACTGTTAGAGAATGAATTTTTGTTGTTTTAATAGCCACCAAGTTGGGGTAATTTATTACAACAGCCCTAAGAAATTAATAGAGTACCTTACTGCAAAAGTATTTAAAAGTGATCCTAGTCATGGAGAGATAGAGCAGCTGAGGACTCTAGACTCATGGAAAGAGAAAGGCTGCGTGCTGGCGGCCAGGATACAAGCTTGAAGAATGTGCCCTTTGGTTGTTTAAATGACTATATACTCCTTTGGGTACATCCCCCCAAAACCAAAAAACAGAAGTAATAGAAGCAAACACTATTGAATGATGATGCATGGAGGAGACTATAATCATTCCAATGAGATGATGAGTACAAAACTGATGTTCTCTCATGTAAACTATCGCTCAATTCACAATAAAAACTTAAAAAAAAAAAGTGGTCCTAGTCAAAAAGCCAGTTAGGGAGACACTGAGAAAATGTGATCATATAGCAGAAGCTATACTTGGAGATACCAGGACTTCTTGTGAGATGCTGTAGGATAAGCACTTGACCAAAAGGTTGGTTTGAACCCCAAGGTTGGAGGTTCACACTCACCAGCCACTCCTCGGAAACCTTATACAGGGCTGCTATGAGTCAAACCGACGCGATGACACTTAACAAGAACAATCAATAATAAGGAAGAAGTTTATCTTTAGATAAAAACTATAAACAGTGATTCTTACCCTAGCAAAAAGAAAAACAAATATGCCAGTCCCACCAATCTCGTGCAGAACACCTTGAATAGTTTTACATTCCGTGGGCTGGAGATTCTTGAGTTGATGTGGCTCCAATGAGATGCTCTGAACTTCTTTCGAGCTGAAGGGTCTTTGAGAGAGCTGGGTTTTCATCTGACCTTTAAGTCTAATAACTGGCTCATAGATGGTATACTGAGCAGGACAGTAAGTTGTATAAACTATTGAAAGACTTTCCTGAAACACAAAGATTTTTCTTCAGTAACTCAACAAAAGTTTAAAAAGTGAGTTATCAACTAGCAATAAAATATTTCAAAAGGAAAAGACACCCAAATAATCTTTGCATTTGTTTTTTTAAAAAAAAAAAAAAAACAAGCTCTTCAAACGAACTCACCAGCTGCTCTTCAGAAACCCTACACAGGTTCGCAATGAGTTGGAACCGACTTGACAGCACTTAACAACAATATTCCATGTGAAAAGAGCTCAGGTAACATAGTGGATTATGAGCTCGTAACCCACCGTGTTATCTGAGCTCTTTTCACATGGAATGTTGCAACAGTTATAAAATATAATTTGTTTTTATTGTAAAATATATACTTGAAAAGCAACCAAAAATACTTTTTAAGACAGTTGTCTATTTCAAGCACAAAATACCTCTGGCCTATAATCTATCCTTCCTACAGGAGTCCGGCTGTGGTATTGTGTGTTAATGTGCTGGACTGCAATGTTAGTTTGAACCACAAGGTCGATGGTTCAAGTTCACCAGCTGCTCCTTGGAAACTCTACACAGGGTCGCTATGGGGTGGAGCCAACTTGAAGGCACTTAACAAAAACAACAGCAAAGGAAGTAAGAGAAGGAAGAGCACAGTATCAGAACCAAGTCTACTGGTTTTTAGCAGATCTTCTAAGACTGTGAAGGTTCAGTTGCTGTGAGTTTGAACCGCTGACCTTGTGGTTACCAGTCTAGTACTTACCATACAAAGCCACTGCACTTCCAAACTGTACATTGTTGTTGTCAAGTGGCATTGAGTCAGGTCTGACTTAGAGCGACCCTATATGGGGTTTCCAAGAAGCGGTTGATGAGTTTGAGCCACCAACCTTGAGGTTCAAACTGACCTTGTAGTCTAGTGCTTATCCTATGGTGCCAAGCCAGGACTCCAAAAATATTAGAAGAATATATAAAAAACAATCTGAGTCTCATATAAACAAAACTAGCAATCACTTGAAAGCAAAATTGCTAAAGATACTATAAACTACATTTTCCCAAACAGAATACACGTAACTAAAATGGATCCTGAGTAACAATGAGTATTTCTTTATTGTACGGAAAAGGACTATAAAGAGCACTGCTTTGAGGAGTATGCTAGATCACTATCAAGTATTGTATTTTCACTGTATCACAATTATTTTGTCCTGAATGATTAGTATAGACTAAACTGATAAGTAGTATAGACATAAAATTCTAAAGAAAGGATAAACATTTTAAACCTGAAAACAGATTTAAAGAAGAGGTCAAAGTTTGTTCAGGGAAAAAAACAAAACGTTCTCAGAAAAAAAAAAAAATGTTAAAAGAATGAAATAGAAAAACTTTAGAAATTCATAGCTAATTATACTTCAATAAATATATATATAGTTACTATAAAGTAATACAATTGAAACTTACAATTAAGACACCAAAGTCCACCTCTTTCTTGGTCATAAAAAGTTCTCTGATTTGTTCAGATTGCAAGATTTCTTTAGTAACATATTTGGAGTAATCATTCACTGGCGTGCCATACTTACATGGCATTATAGATGTATAGTTGGGCCCACAAGCATAGAGATAAAAGGCCTCTTGTGAGCCAATCTTAGCTCCTGAATAGCAGAAAAATTAAGTTAGTTATTTAAAACACTACAACAAGAATTTATCATTAAATGCAAGAAATGAAGATCATTTTTTTTTTGCAAGATTCCTTAGGTTGCCTACTATGTCTTATGAAATTGATAGTCTCAATTTTCAAATTGGTATAATGAAAAAATTAACCTATGCCAACTCTGATGGAAAACAAATTATTCTATTTAAAACAAATTATAAAACTCTTAAAACAAAAAATAGGTGTTTCATTTTGTTCAGTTGTGTTAAAGAAATGGGAACTATAAAACAATAACACAAACCCACTGCTATCAAGTCGACTCCACCTCATAGCAACCCTGTACAGGGTTTCCAAAGCTATCCATCTTCACAGGAGCAGAAAGATTCATCTTTCTCCCGTGGGTATGAACTACTGATGTTACGATGCGCAGTCCAGTGCCTATCCTACAGCGTCACCAGGCCTCCTTAATGAAAAGTCTACCTTGGTACATTTCATTTTAAAATGTAATTTGAAATGATATCTTTATTTCTTCTTTCCATTCATTATCCATCTGAAGTCAGGTTTAATAATATATTTTTAAATCATGTATTTCCTTCCCCTATACAATACGTATTTGCATATTGAAAGCAAATGCATTACTAACAAGTCAATACCGACCCATGCCAATGCTGTATAGGGTTTCCAAGGCTGTACATCTCTACTGGAGCAAAAACCTCTACTCTTTCTCCCATGGAGTGGCGGGTAGATTTGAACTGCTGACCTTGAGTTAGCAGTTTAGTGCTCATTCTACAGCGCCACCAGGGCTTCTGGTTTTTGTACTGGATATACCAAAATTATAAACAAAAAAAAAACACATCTAAGTTTAATAGTTATAATACTACGTTTTCAAGGACTGTGAAATACTGTGAATTTAATACACAGAATGTATTTATCAATTGTAAGACATATCTGGATTTAAAAGTGTATTTTAATCTAGACAATACCAAACCCACTACCACTGAATCAATTCCAACTAACAGTGCCCCCTATAGAGACCGAGAAGAACTGCTCGTTAAGTTTCCAAAACTGTAAATCTTAAATAAGAGAACAAACAGCTTCATCTTCTGTGGAGGTGCTGGGGGTTTGAACCGCCGACCCTGCGATTAGCAGTCCCCAGTACTTACCCTCTAGTGACAGGTGATAATACATGAATGATTTTGGCTAGGATAATTTACTTATTAGCTCAATACTTATTAAGTGAAAAACAACAACAACAAAAAGTAAATATTTCAAGAGGGAAAACATACCATTAAAGAGGAGCAAATTCCCTAGGTTCCATTTCCCAGCCAATTGCAAACATTCTTCTTGGGATGGTAAACAATGGCCAATCATACAAAACGTTTTATTACTATCAGATGACAAACTTGGTTTTCTTGGAAGCATATAATCCAAAGTAACATCAGGCTTCCTATGTTTAAAAAAAACAAAGTTCAATCCATCAGTGTAGTGAGCACTACTAGTACAAAGTGTTTTGAAAGGTAAGAATGTTTGACAGTGGAAAATTCCTGAGTCACCCTGGTTCAGTATCAAGTGGCTGGTGGTAGAAGGGGGAGGAGGCTGATTCCGGGGTCTCTTAGTGAGAGGAACGCTGACAACCAATCATCCCCAGAATGGAGGAGCAGAATGGAGATGCCCCAAGAGCCCACAAGAGTGCATCAGACATTTGTTGAAGTTTTCTTTGCCATGGGAATTCTGCAGCTGTGTCTTCCTGGTTTACAGATGCCAGTTATCCATCTCCCCTAATTCTTACCAAGAATTAGGTATTTCCCATCTTGGCAAGCAATTCTTAAAATCTTCTGTTCTCCAATTTTTGTCCTGTCTTGTCACTGAAATGTCACTGTTTTTACGTTCTCTGTTTCTTCAAGGCTAAGTGATCACAGAGTTTTCAATCAGGCTTCATTTCTTTCTGCATTTTTCTTCATGGACAAAGGTTATAGAAACGCTTTACAAGAGAGTATTGGAAAAAGTAAACCAAGGTTTTCTCATAGAGAGACAAACACAAAAGCTGGGAAGATTTCACCAGTCTAGTGAAACTGCGTGGCCCACCTCTGTTTTAGGAATGTTCTGAACTCCAAACTCAGATAATGAGGCTACCAAGAAAAGCAAAGTCAAAGGCCAGTCAATAAGATAAAGACTTGAAATACGTTACTGTGGTTTGCCCTCCATGAAAAGTCCTTCGTTGATATATATTTATTTAAAAGCTTGCTCCCAAGACTCTAGGCTTTCATGTTTAGCATATTAGTAACTATTTTAAAAAATTGTTTTTTTAAAGTCACTTAAGTGAGTTAAGTGAGACCTTCTTGGACATGAGTCTCTTTGCGCCAAATAAATGGCTATGACTGAACACTGCTACCACCTAGTGGCAATAAGACTTAATGTAGAATTTTAAGGGTAAAAGAAAATCTATTGCAAGATGAATGCATCCATTCAACAAATATTAAGTATCTGTGAATTACATGTATATTATATATATGTGAATTACATATATGTGTATATGTGTGTGGATTACATATGTGTATATATCTGTGAATTACATGTATATGTATATGTCTGTGAATTACATGTATATGTATATATCTGTGAATTACATATATGTGTATATATCTGTGAATTACATATATATGTATATATGGAGTCCTGGTGTGGCTCTGTAGGATAAGCACTGGACCATAAGTTCAATTTGAACCGCAAGGTTGGTGCTTCAAATCACCAGCTGCTCCTTGGAAACCCTATACAGGGTTTGCTATGAGTCAGAACAGGGTTGTTATGAGTCGGAGCCGGCTTGATGGTATTTAACAATAAATATATATATAATCTACTATAAATATAATCTACCATATATATCAAATCTACTCTTTACATGCTGTTGTTGTTAAATGCCGTCAAACTGGTTCTGACTCAGTGACTCTGTATATAGGATTTCTGAGGGGTAGCTGGTGAGTTTGAACCACCAACCTTGCGGTCGAGTTTCTGATTCTTAGGCCTGTGGGCTGGTCTGACTCAGAGCAAAGCTGTAAGCAAGAGTGTAGTGTCGCATTCTAAAGCATGGAGCGTGGCTCTAGCTTCACCAGAGCTTCGGTTCAAGTTGAGCTGTATCCCTTACTTGTGGCCTGAGTTTAGAAAATTCATTTTCCCCATCTGGGCCTCAGTTTCCTCACATGTAAAACAGAGATAATAACAGATCTTCTTTGCATGAGTTATGTTAATGAATGAAATGAAACTGAATTCTTGATTTTACGCCCAAACCTGCTTTTGTTTTTTTCTGTGTCGTTAGTGCCTTGTCTATGGCAAACACTGGACTGGTGACCCTAAGCCCACCCACAGGTCTCTTCTCCCCTGCCTTCTCAGTTACTGAGGTGGGAGAATGATGAGTGACTGAGCTCTGCAGTCTCACTTGCAGCAATGACTCACCACACTGCTGTCTCAGGAGCACTTCCCTCATCACCCAATAGTTTCCATCCGAAAGCTTGTCTGTGACCTTCACAGCATTTGTCGATATTCACTTAATAGTATTTGCTTGTTATCGGCCTCCTCCTTAGACTAGGTTCCAAGAGGCAGGGAACAGGTCTGTCTTGTTTACTGCTGTTCACCCCAGGCCCAGGATAGCAAGTTCTTGGCACACAGCAAATTTTCAATAAATATTTGATGAACAAATAAATCAATGACTAGAGGCTCATCTGTGTTTGGTATATATACAATTTCTGTGTTCTAATCTACTTTGAGAGATTTCTGGGAGAATTAGGTGGCAATGTGCATAAAGAATGAAGCAAAAGGTCTGCAACACAATAAGCATGCAATACCACAGCTCCTTTGACACACTGAGACTCCTCAAAGTGCCTGTTTAGTCCTCTCACCACGCCCATTGAGTGCTGTTGTTCTTATTCGACTGAGATCCTTCCTTCCAGGTAGCCTACACAGGTTTCCCTTCTGCATCTCTTTTCGTATGATTTCATCCAACAAAACGCTCTCCAATTCTTAAAATGTAAGATGTCTTATAGCTCCTTCAAGATTAACTTTAAACAGACAATGATGCAGGCATACAATGGAATACTATGCAACACTACAGAAGAACAATGAATCTATGAAACACCTCATAACATGGACAGATCTAGAGGACACAAGGCTGAGTGAAATTAGGCAGGGACAAGCACTGAATGAGACAACTGGTATGAAAAGTCAAGAAAAAGTTTTCACGCTAAAAGATACATTCTGTGATGGTTACCACAGTGGGAGTCCTGCTGTGGCACTGAGGGTAAACACTGGACCGCAAGGGTGGTTTGAACCATGAGACTGTCGGTTCAAACCCACCAATCACTTGTTGGAAACACTATACAGGGTCGCTATGAGTCAGAGTCGACTCGTCAGCACTTAACAACAACATTATTTAGGAGAGTAAGTTACTGGCTAGAGGACAGACATGTGCTAACTTGGGTGAAGGGAAAAGGCAATAAACAATAAGAGGGAGGTCGGCAAAACCTGCAGGCTGCAGGGGAAGATACTTCTGGGGTGCGAGTGCTTACTCCAAGGTAAGCACTATCATAGACACATTCCAGCAATCACAGTGCTCCACAAGAAGATGCAGGGATAGACATGGGGGCCAAATGGGTGTTGAAGGGTGAGTGGGAATATGCCCATGATTCTATACGGTTTCACAGAGGGTATATGTACATTGCTGCAACCATACCATGAATGTGGAGGAGAATACAAGGGGAAGTTATGAAAACTTCTTAGCCATAACCATACACCCTGAGGGAATGAGCTGTGGGCCTGGGGGCTCAGGACCATGGTCTCAGGAGACACTAAGGTCAGCTGGCAGAACATAGTCCACAAAGACCATGTTCTTTATCCAATTTTGGTGAGTAGTGATGAGGGTGTTAAAAGCTCATGAGTGACCATCTAAGCTGTAACTATTCATCTCTGCCTGTTTGGAGGAAAGAAGAGTGATGAAAATCAAAGGCACATGGAAACAAATTAGTTCAACAGACTGAAGGAGCGCGTGAGCATCCATCTCCATGACCCTGAGACAAGAATTAGATGGTGCCTGGCTATCACCACCTACTGCTCTGAAAGGAACTGCATTACAAGGTCCTGGAGAGAGTAAGAGACAAAGGTGGAACAAAACTCAAAATCATAAAAAAGACCAGGGTTGCATAAAAACTGGTAGAATCGCCGAGACTATGGCCGTTAGTCACCCTTCAGGTCTGGAACTGAACTCACGCCCCACAGCACAAGTTTCAGTTACACAATTGTTGTTGTTGTTATGTGCCATTGAGTTAGTTCTGACCCACAGCAACCCAGTATAGAGTTTCTGAGGAGCAGCTGGTGAGCTTGAACAGCCAACTTTGTGGTTCAAACCGACGTTGTAGTCCATATCATTAATTTCTTGACTGCTGCTTCTCTGAGTGTTGGTGGTTGACCTGAGCACCCCACCAGGACTCCTAATAGACAGATCTAGAGGGGAACAATAACCCTAAGTAAGTGTGCACATTTTGGAATAATCAGCCGTTTGAATTCAAAATGGTCACATTTACCCAAGGACAAAGTTCAGACGGGTTAGGAGAGAAGGAGGAACTGAAACAGGAAACATAAAGGAAGTAGGATGTGACATCACATTATGGAGATTGCAAAATGTGTATGAACTGTTGAATGGAAAACTGATGTGCTCTTTAAACATTCACTCAATTCATAATAAAAAGAAAAAAAAAAAATCATGTTTCTTATTAACTTGTTCCACAGTTCTCCTGTTCTGTGAAACTATTGTTGCACAGTTCCTTAATCTGTTGTTGTGGTTCAGTTGGTTCCAATTCAAAGTGACCTGTCTAGGGTTTCCAGTAGCAGTTGGTGGGTTTGAATCACTGCATTACCGTGCAGTTGGGAGGTGCCGTCGAGTCTACTCAGACCCACAGTGACCCTGTCTAGGGTTTCTTAGGAACAACTGGAAGGTTTCAACCACTGACCTTGTGGTTAGTGGTAGTCCAGTGCTTATCCTACAGTGCAGCACCTTACCCTATGACCTGATATAGTTCTAGGATACTGTCTTCATCTAGAAGTCCTGTTGCAGTGCTGTAAGATAAGTACTGGTCTGTTAACCAAAGGTCGAGGGTTCAAACCCATCAGCTGCTCCTTAAAAATCCTATACATGGTCGCTATGAATGAGAACGATGGGACAGCACTTAGCTTGCTTTCTTGTTAGGTGCCGTTGAGTCTGTACCAACTCATAGAGACGTTACGCACAACAGAACAAAACACTGCCCCATCCTGCACCAATCTCACAATCATTGCTACACTTGAGCCAATGCTGCTGCCACTGTGCCAAATCATCTTATTGGGGGCCTTCCTCTTTTTCGCTCACCTTCTGCTTTACAAAGCATGATGTCCTTCTCCAGGGACGGGTCCCTTTTGATAATATGTCCGACGTATGATTAATTGCTGCCATTATATTTGTTTTTTTGTGGTGTTGCTGCTTCTTTGTTCTGTTTGTCTTCCTTTGTTGAGTTCATGATTTTTGTGTTCTTTCTTGTGAGTTTACTCATAGTTTTAATGTTTTCATATTCTTCTTGGATTTTCATTCTCTTGGTATGTTTTGAAGTGTTCATTTTCTTTGAGGTTGCCTCATAGTCCATTAACTTTTCTGTCCATTTAGTGCAGTCTATTTTATCCTGTAATCAACCTGACCTTCTCACTATCTGGATCTTTGTTCCTACGTGCTTACCTTCTTTTACACTGTACTTGTTTTGATCATAAACTGACCTCCCAGATTCTCTTGAGTTCTTATAGTTTTATTTTGTTAACAACTCTTCTTTCTGTTGACTTAATTCAGGGATATATGTCAATCTCTGGTTGTTGTCTATTCTTGTTGGTTCTCAGTCCACAGAACTCCTTTAAGGATGTTTTGTAGCGCAGGGTTGGCTTTGGTAAAATCCCTTCGTTTCTGTTTATCCTGGAATGTTTTGATTACACCATCATATTTGATTGATAGCTTTGCTGGATAAAGGATTCTTGGTTGGCAGTTTTTTTTTTTTTTTCTTTTATATATGTTTCCCCATTGTCTTCGTTCTTGCTGAGAGATCCGAGCTTAATCTGACTTGCTTGCCTTTGTATGTGACCCTTCTGTTTTCTCTGGCTGCTTTCAAAAGTGTCTCCTTATCTTTGAGTTTGGAGAGTTTGACTATGATATGTCTTGGTGATTTTCTTTTGGGGTCTACCCTTCCTGGAGTTTGTTGAGCTTCTTGAATGTATTTATTTTTTCACTTTTCAGGATGTTAGAGAAATTTTCTTCCAGCAGTTCTTCGACTATTTCCTCTGTGGACTTGTGTGATTCTTCTTGTTCTGGATTGCCGATAATTCTTAAGTTAGTCCTCTTCATGTTGTCCAACATGAATCTTAGACTTTCCTCAGAATTCTTTATCAATATGTCTGAAGTATGAGACGAAGTCTGACCATCCTGGCTTTTAAGGAGTATTTAGGCTGTACTTCTTCCCATGCAGATTTGTTTATTCTTCTGGCAGTCCACAGTACTTTTAATACTCTCCTCCAACACATCTATTCTTCTATGGTCTTCCTGATACACTGTCCAACATTCACATGCATATGAGGTTATTGACAATACCATGGTTTAGGCCAGGCGCACCTTACTCCTCAAGCTGACATCTTCCTCTTGAACACTTTAAAGACGTCTTATATAGTAGATTTGCCTGATGCAATACATTGTATGATTTCTTGACTGCTGCTTCCCTTTGTGCTGATGGCTGATTTGAGCAAATTTAAGTTTTTCTTCAATCTTTTCACCATTTACCATGATGTTATTTATTGGTCTAGTGGTAAGGATTTTTATTTTCTGTACATTGACATGTAACCCATATCGAAAGCTTGTAGTCTTTGAGCTTCATCAGTATTTTAAATCCTCTTCCCTTTGAGCAAGAAGGGTTGTATCATCAATATATCACAGGTTGTTAATGAGTCTTCCTCCAATTCTGATGCCACATTTTCCTTCATGTAATCCAGCTTCTTAAATTATTTGCTTAGCATACAGACTGAATAAGTATGGTGAAAAAAATACAACCCTGGCACACACCTTTCCTAATTTTAGAACATTCAGTGTTCTCTTGTTCCATAGAAACAACTGTCTTTTGGTCTGTGTGCAGGTTCCTCGTGAGTACAATTAAGTGTTCTGGAATACTTATTCTCTGTAATGTTATTCATATCTTATCCTGATTCATATAATCAACTAAGCCTTTGCATAGTCAATAAAGTACAGGTAAACATCTTTCTGGTATTCTCTGCTTTCAGGCAAGATCCATCTGATGTCAGCAATGATATCCCTTATTCCATGTCCCCGTCTGAATCCAGACTGAACCTTGGCAATATACTGCTGCAGCCATTTTTGAATTGTCTTTAGCAAAATTTTACTTGCATGTGATATTAATTATATTGTCTGATGATTTCCGCATTCCATTGCATCACCTCTCTTTTGAATGGGTACTGAGTGCCTCCAGTGCTGCATGAGTTTGTTGAAAGGTTTCAGTTTGTATTCTACCAATTCCCAGAGCCTTGTTCTTTGTCAATGGCTTCAGGGCACCTGGGGCTTCTTCTTATTTTGATATCATTGACTCTTGATCATACGCTAGCTCTTGAAATGGTTGAACATCAACCGTTTATTTTTGGTACGCTGACTCTGTGTATGCCTTCTTCGTTTGATGCTTTCTGCATCACTCAATATTTTGCAAACAGAGGGCATCAAATTGCAAGTTGAGATCTGATTTTTTTTCTCCACTTCTTTCAGCTTAAGAAATGCTGAGTGTTTTCTTCTCTTTTGGTTTTCTAACTCCAGGTCTTTGTGCATTTCATTATAACATTTGATTTTGTCTTCTCCAGCTGACCTTTAAAATGTTCTGTTCAGCAGTTTTGCCTCCTTACTTCTTCCATTTGCTTTAGCTTTCTCTACACTGGAGCACAAATTTCAGAGTCTCTTCTCGCATCTATTTTGGTCTTTTCCTTCTTTCTTGTCTTCTTAATGACCCTTTGCTTTCTTCCTGTATGATGTTCTTGATGTCACCCCATAACTCTTGTTGTCTTTGGTCATAAGTATCTAATTCATCCTGAGATCATCTCTAAATTCAAGTGGGATATGTTCTAAGTCACATTTTGGCTCCTGTGGACCTGTTTTAATTTTCTTCAATTTCAGCCTGAATTTGCATATGAGCAATGGATGGTCTGTTCCACAGTCTTTTTCCTGATGATATGGTTCCCAAAACTTTACTCCCTTTGCATCAATATTGTCAACTCTACTTAGGGGAGAGGCAGCTCTTCCCCAGTCTTATTTTGAGTGCCTTCCAATCTGAGAGGCTCATTTTCCAACTATGTCTGACAATATTCTGGTGCTCTTTATCATGTTTCATTATTCAATATTCTGGTGCTATCTGATAGTATTCCACTGCTATTCATAAGGTTTTCAGTGACTAAACATTCAGAAGTAGTCCATCTCTCCTTCTTCCTAGTCTGTCTTAGTCTGAAGCTTAGCTGAAACCTGTCCATCATGGGTGACCCTGCTGGTATTTAAAATACAAGTGGCATGTTGTTGTTTTTGTTAAGTACCATGGAGTCAGTTCCGACTCATAGTGAACCTGCACAGGGTTTCCGAGGCTGCAAATCTTTACGGGAGCAGAATGCCTCATCTTTCTCCCGCAGAACATTTGGTAGTTTCGAACTGCCGACCTTAAGGTTAACAGCCCAATTCGTAACCACTACGTTATCAGAGTTCCTTACAAGTGGCATAGCTTCCTGAATAACAGCAACATGCAAGCCACCACAGTATGATAAACTGACAGAGTGATGGAGCCCTGATGATACAGTAGGTTAAGCATTTTGCAGCTAACCAAAAGGTCAATGGTTCAAACCCGCCATCTGCTCCATGGGAGGAAGATGAGACATTCTGTTCCCATAAAGATTTACAGCCTTGGGAACTCGGTGGAGCAGCTGTCTTCTGTCTACAGGGTCGCTGTGAGTTGAAATCAGTTCAATGGCGGTCAGTTTTGTAGCTTAACATATCATTTGATATGTTGGTTTGTAGTTTCTCTAGTTGTCTCACAAACATATGTGCCCTTTTCCCAAATATATATATATATTTAAAACAAGGCTTATATGTTCTATTTTCTTGTTCAACACTGACTTGAGAACTCAAAAAACCCTTAATAAATAGTTTGACTAAAAATATAAGATACATTCTAATTTCTTTTGAAAGTTTGATTTAATTTAGATCAGCTTTATTAGCTACTTAATTTAAGTAAGTCATTTTTTAATGTATGGGTCTGAAGAACCAAATTATAGATCCTATTCCTTGATCTAATATATACCGTACATAAATGTCTAAATGTCCATGTTTGTTCGTGTTCCCCCATGCCCAAAATATTAATCTCCCAATGAATGTGTTAAATATTTAATGGAAAAAAAAATCTCCAATGAATGTGTTAAATATTTAATGGGAAAAAAAAATAACCTATAATTTTCTGCAGTCTCCTTCAAAAACGATACCAGATTCAGTTTAAATAGATTTACTTTCTAAAAATGCTTCATACCTCTGTCCAGAGACCCATATGGAGAGTGTCCCATGGGTGTTTTTTTTCCCTTGTGACTGCTGTAAGTAGGTGAGTACTAAATGTTGCCATTTGCTTGGGAGGAAAACATTCTCCTGTGATTCCACCTGTGCCAGCAAAACAGCCTTTGTATCATCATTTGAATCCATGCACACACTGCACAGGAAGAGAAAAGGCATACACTGAGAACAAGAAAATGCAGACTCTCTGTTATTACCTCAATTCATAAAGTACAGTATGCCTGCTTGTTGGGATTAATAATTTAGTCAATAATTTTCAGAATTCAGTCTGTAAAAAATATGAAAATATTTATTATTACTATTTATACTGCTGTTGTTGTGAAGTGCCATCGAGTTGGCTCTGAACCATAGCGACCCTGAATAGGGTTTTCGAGGAGCAGCTGGTGAGCTTAAACCACCAGCTTTGTAGTTCAAACACCTTTGCTGTCTGGCGCATTAACCCACAGCGCCACACCAGGTCTCCCTACTATTTATATAGTAACTATCTTTTTAAATTGCAGTGTAATACTTGGTTCA
>NW_006408697.1:4024316-4072939 GCF_000296735.1 Chrysochloris asiatica | reverse complement strand
AGGATCGAACATTGTTTCGTTCTGCTGTGCATGGAGTCGCTATGAGTCGGTTCCGACTCGATGGCACCTGACAACAACAACAACAACAATAATATAAAGGGAGCACTGTGGCTCTGTAGGAGAAGTACTGTACTGCAAACCATAAGTTTGGTGGTTTGAGCTCACCAATCGCTCTGCAGGAGAAAGATGATGCTTTCTGCTCCCTCAAAAGACATAAGAGTCTGGGAAATCCTCTACAGGGTTGCTCTGAGTCGGAACTGACTCAGTGGCATTTAGCAACATTTCATATAAACAGAGCCCTGGTGGCACCGGGGTTAAGTGCTCAACTGCTAACCCAAAGTTCCTTTGTTTAAACCCACTAGCTGCTCTATGGTAGAGAGATGTGGCGGCTGACTTCCGTACGATTTACAGCCTTGGAATTCTACGGGGCAGTTCTACTCTGTCCTGTTACATCCCTATGAGTCCAAATCGACGAGTGGCAATAGGTTTGTTTTTGTTTTTGTCATTTACTGAATATAAAACAGGAACTTGTTGTTAAGTGCCATCAAGTTGGTTTTGACTTATAGCAATCCTGTATGGGGTTTCCGGGGAGCAGCTGGTAGATTTGAACCATTGATCTTATGGTTCACAGTTCAGTGTTGATCCTACAGCACTACACCTGGAGTCCAAAATCGGAAGAGAAAACAGTTATTCAATAATAACATGTTAAAATCATTACAATCAGATAGAATATTTCATAAAGTAGGATTTTAGTAAATATTTTGCCTAAAATCTAAAAGAGAATTAAATATATAAGAATTTAATTACAGATTTTGGGGGGTACAATAATGTTACAAAGGTGGTATAAATAGCTGTTAGCGTGTATCTTCTTTTTATAAGTTAAGATTTTTCTCCTTTGCTATGTTGTTGTTGTTAAGTGTCATCGAATTGGTTCCAACTTATAAGGACCCTGCATAGAGTTTCCAAGGAGTGGCTGGTGGGTTTGAACCATTGACCTTGTGGTCAAACTGACTCTGCAGTCTAGTGCATTATCCTGCAGCACCACACAAGGACTCCTTTGCTATAATGATCTTTGTTAGAAAATGTCACATTCATGTCTCTTACATAAGCTATTTAAATACATGATCTATCTTGGGGGACAGGGATAATGAATACCGAAAGATAAGCGTGCCACTGTGGGGGTCAGCCCACACTTGGATCATCAAGGCTTTGGATCCTAATGAGATCATATGAAGGGAACCTTCTTCTATGAGTTTTTCACCAGGATTTACACACTCTGCACCTTCCGGTCTGCTGCTCTCTAAGATAAAAAAGACATTAGCGTGATCAGCAAACAGTTCATAAAAACTGAGTGAAAAGTGAATGTAGATTATCCAAAGCATGGTTGTTCATTTGTACTAGGTAATTTATCCAGACTGTCTGAACTAGACCTGTTCCAAATCAACAATATTTCCATAGTTCATATGTTAACTCCAAAGAAAGCACAACGAGTGAAAAACAGTATCTAACTAAAACAGCTACTGACTGTTTTAAAATATATACTGAGGGCCACTTGTGGGGTCACTGGGATCACCCCTTACAACCTGCATCACGTATGACATCACTGAGTCCGGGCCAAGGTGTGCACACCATGGTTTCAGCACCTGCCCGTCACTCCTGCCAGTCCTCATGGTGTTACCAAGGATAGAAGTTCTTTTCTAAACTGATCATGTTAAGGATCCCTTTAGAAAAGCTGGGGTGTTTGAACACATCCACTCTCTAGAAACCCTGGTGAATGATCTTTGAATGTAATTACTAAGTGATTCTGAACCTCTACAATGTTTCTCTACGTTTAGGGATGTGTCAGAAGCTTTGGGTTATCTGGTTATTCATCCTGGCTCCCATTTCACCACTTGAAACTCTCTGAATATTTATGATAAGCTGTATCCCCCAGGTCACCCAAGCTACCTGTGATCATGACATGCATGAGTTAAAGTTGTTGTTGTTAAGTGCTATCAAGTCGGTTCCGATGCACAGTGACACTGGGTCAGTGTTGCTGAGAAGTGGCTGGGGGATTTGAATTGCAGACCTTGTGGTTAGCAGTCAAGTGTTTGTCTTACAGGATACAATCTGTCCTTACTAACACTGACCCAAAGAGCCCACAACAACACCACACACTTCATACTACTGCAGTCATCCTCTAACGATCTGGGGCAGGCACTAGGGGACGGGAACTGAAGTAAGAGGCGGCATGGGAAGGACAGCTTGAAATGAAAGAAGGGAGATGATATAGGGCTGACGAATAGTTTGGAAACAGGTAACAGAAAGACAGGAAAGTGGCTCTTGGGTCATCCCTTCCTGTTCTCATGCCAGGAGCCATTCTAATGTCACAAATGGCCCAGGTCAGCGGCAGGACATGGGACAGCTGTCCCAAGCAGCAGCAGCTGTCTGCGTGGTATACCTATGGAGAAAAGAAGGGAACCCAACCAGGCTTTGGTAAATCAAGACCTGCTAGCACTATGTAAAGACATCCAAGGTGAAGAAGTGTTAAGAATAAGTTAGGACATCACTGCATGCTCCTGCTTCACCCAAACTGGCATCTGGAAAACCCTAGGTGTACAAATCAAGTAGTTCTGACACCATACCTGCCTCCTCAAAACTGCTCTCCCATCCAACTACTGATTTGCTTCTTTTCTTGATCTTCTTTGCTTTTTCTGTGGGCTTCTCAGTGTCATGGATACAATCCACATTAAACCACAAGGACACACTGAAGCCCTCTGCCAGGTGTGGCCAGCAGTTTTGGCCCAGCAATGGCAAGTGGAGTGGGGCTACATGCCAAGAGGAAAGCTGCTGGTGGGGAAAGCCTTCACTCTCTGCTGCCTTCTTGCTTCGTGAAGCCCGCGTTCTTCTCAGTAACCCCAGGGCCTTGCTGTTCAGAATTCCAGAGCACTTATGCGACAGAACACCATTGCTTACATTTGGGGTGTGCAATAAAGGGAAGGTTAGATACTGTAAAGGGCTCAGAGAAATGTCAGTCTCAACAATTTTCAGAATACCCAGAAGAAGAATTTCCTAGAGCAAAAGGAAAGTAGATTTGAATTTCATTACAAATGAAAATACAAACATACACATCATTAGTATTTTTCAACACTTCCTTATCTACCATAGCATTAAAAATTTCATTTTTATGTAGTTAAAGTAAAATGTGAAACAGAAATTTCATTTTTAAGATGTATAATCTCCTAGAGCTCATTCACTTTAAATTTATATGCTAAAAGAAAAATCTAAAATTTATGAATTGGCTTAAAGTATTATAAACGAATACTTTAAGGAATCATTTCTACCAAAGGAAAGAGGTTTCTCTCCCAGTAGACTGTAGCACTGCTCTTAATTATTTCATGAAATCCTGTTGCTAAGTGCCATCAAATTGGTTCTGAATCAAAACAGCCATG
The DNA here is from genome assembly GCF_000296735.1 of Chrysochloris asiatica. NCBI lineage: Eukaryota > Metazoa > Chordata > Mammalia > Afrosoricida > Chrysochloridae > Chrysochloris > Chrysochloris asiatica. Next base: position 4,069,508 of record NW_006408697.1, on the reverse strand, counting down.
TTCAGAGTAGCCGAGGCTGTAAATCAGCGCAAGCAGAAAGCCTCATCTTTCTCCCTGGAGCCGCTCGCTGGTGGGCTCTAACTGTGGCTCACAGTCCAGTGCTTACTGTACGGAGCCACCGCACTACTATTTAATGACTAGGGAGACATAAGAACATAGAAAAAATGAACTTGGAACACAATACCCGACTCATGCACAGAGGTGATTATAATAATGAGAAACAAACTCTAGTGACAGATGTATTCCATGTGATCAGTCAATTCTCAGGTATCTACAGTGTTGTTCCTGCTGTTGCTGTTGTTCAGTGCTGTTGAGTTGCTTCCAACTCTCAGCAACCCACACAACGCCGACCTTCTGGTTAGTAGTCTAGTTACGGTGTCACACCAGGACTCCGAAATACCTACAACTGTGGCTTTTAAACAGCGTTCCAGAAGTCTCTCAAGGACCATGGGACTGGAGTGGGATACTGATGGAGGCAGGCCTCGGGAACCTCCCATCCTGCTTCAAACAAGAGAAGCTTCAAGGACTCTTCATTTGATTTGCTTCCAGTCAAGTTTTCATTATGAAAATGATATTCCCCGCCAAGAACAGTTTCAGAGTCACTAATACAGTTCAGTGGTAGTGTGGTGGCTCTGTATGATAAGCACTGGACTGTGAAGCACAAAGTTGGCAGCTGGAGCCCACCAGCCACTCAGCAGGAAAATGATGAGGGTTTCTGCTTCTGTGAAACTGTACAGTCTTGAAACCCTACCAGGGTTGCTATGAGTCAGAACCGACTCCACGGCACTGAAAAGCACCACCAGATGGCTCCACAGTAGAATCCTTGCTTCCACGTGAGTGCGAGTCCTAGCTAGTGCCAGTGCTCCAGTGGGAGCTGCTGTGGACAGACTTTCCAGACTAGATGTACTAGGAAGAAGACCTGGTCATCTACTTCTGAAAATGGATCAGTGAGAACGCCCTGGGTTACAGGGCCCAGTCCATAATGGGGATGGTACGGGACTGGGCAGTGTTTCGTTCCACTGCGCATGGGGTCTCTATGTCCCAAGCACCTACTCCATGGCCGCTAACAACATTACCAACAACAAACTGCAACAAGTAGATAAGTGATATAAGATCATTGAAAAATATGTAAGCATTTCTGTTAAAGGCTAATTAATCCCCAAAATAATGATAAGTGCTTATTGGTATGTTCTCAGCGGTTCAAACTTACCAGTTGCTCCTCGGAAACCCTATACAGGGTTGCTATCAGTCAGAACAGACTTGCTGGCACTTAACAACAATAACAAATTCTCTTTAGTAATAAAAATCATACTATTCCTTAAACACAAAGATTTAAGATGAGGTAGGATAAAGAGACTATATCTCGATATGTCTGGTTATCCAAAACAGAAGTAAAAATGGAGCTAAAATATGTGCAAATAATAATATAATTGAGTACTTGACAGACAACAACATTGAACTGACTGTATAACAATTATGACATAAAAAGTGAGAGCTTAATGATTTCCAGATAATTTAAAATAAATTCTATTAATAATTGTTGTTGTTGTTAAGTGCCGTCGAGTCAATTCCGACCCATAACAACTCTGTATAGGGTTTCCAAGGAGCAGCTGGTGAGCTTGAACCACCGACCCTGCAGTTCAAATGGCTTTGCAGTCTGGCACATTAACCCCCAGCGCCACACCAGGAGTCTCTATTAATAATAGCTATGGCATATTTACTGTACAAGGAGATTTCTCCAGAAATATTCTCAAAAGAAGGGTTAAGTCTTCTGCACATGTTCTTGAGCTCATCAAAGACACCAAAAGATCCACCAGTACGCTCTGGCAAGCTAAAATTAAACCACGACAGAGAGGACAAATTAAAGCTATTATATACTGCAATGAAACAAATCAAAGACTACTGTCACATCTTGACTGGATTATAAACAATCTAATAATTCCAAAACTGGCTGAAAAAATAGCAGCATAAAAAACTGTAAAATTACCATCCAACAGACAAACAGCAGCAACAAAACCTTTTTCTTAAAGATAGGTTAAGTAAACCAACACAGTACTTGTTAACTAAATAAATAATTGATTAGATACAACACCATTTGTAACCTTCTCATCTTGAAAAGGTTTAACTCATAACGATCAATTTCTAAATAGAAAATTAGGTGACAGAAATAAAACTGGAAATATTAATGATTATTTAAATACTTAAATACCACAAAAATTTAATTTGAACAGTATCTTTTTCCTATCAGAAGATTTAGCATAAAATCTAAATGATGGTTCACATTTCTAGAGCAGAATAACAACTCATCATTTTAGAACATATTATAGTATCCAAAGTATTTTCATAGATGTATTTTCTCAGCTGATCCACACATATACATATGCACACACACACACCCCACAAATTATTATTTCCATTTCAGAGATGACAAAAAAAAAATACTTATAAAGAATTTGAGATGTCTTTTGAAGGATGAATTTCAGGAGACTTGGAAGTCCAAGAATAAGAATCCTGTTTAAGCAACACATTTTGTAGATGCAGTGAGTTGATGTAATAGTGCATATTTGCTATAGTTGGAAAGATAACTTGCAGAGAGACTATAAAATAGCATGGACTCTTCTGTGTAATTAACATGAATCCATGGAAAATTTTTAAGTAGGGAAATAATAGGATCAAAGTAAAGTGTGTATGCTTAATTATTTTTCAATTCAAAACCATTTCATATCAAAAAGGGGGCATGGATAAATATATTATTGCTGTTGCTGCTAAGTGATGTCGAGTCAGCTCTGACCCATAGTGACCCCATATAGAGTTTCCAAGGAGAGGTTGGTGAACTTGAACCATGGACTTTGCATTTCAAACCAACTTTGCAGTCCAGAGCACTAACCCATATATGAGGAGTCCTGGTGTGGTGCTGTGGGTTAATGCACTGAACTGCAAAGTCGGTTTGAACCAGAAGGTCGACGGATCAAGCTCACCAACCTCTCCTCAGAAACCCTATACAGGGTCACTATGGGTCAGAACCGACTACACAGCACTTAAGGACAATGATATTTACATACATATATATGTAGAGTCCTGGTATGGCGCGCTAAAATAAGCACTCGACCACAGGGCTGGTTTGAGCCACAAAGTCGGTAGTTCAAACTCACCAGTTGCTCCTTGGAAACCCTACATAGGGTCACTATGAGTCGGAACCAACTCGACGGCATTTAACAACAATATCCATATATCTATATCCATTATGAATCTCTCAAGTATTTGAGGAAGTACTAAGAGTAGGCATTCACTCAGTAGCAGGTAAGGAAGGCAGCAATACAATAATGGTGAAGGGCTACAACCCCTTTACTTAGTGACTCTCAACAACTGACTTTATCCCTTGGAATCTAGCTTTTCCTCTCTATAAAGTAGAGCTGTTTACAGTGTGTCTCCTTACTCTGTGGTTCTGAGGAACAAATGAGATAATGCAAATGAAGGTGTTTTTTTAAAAACACAAGGCAGCATGCCAGTGAAAGCTATCATCAACTTCTCAGTTCACATTATAAGAAAATCAATACTAATATTTCAAATTCACAATTTCAACTTACCTTGGAAGTCATTTTCAGTCTGAATTAAAATACTTAAGAACCCTCCTAATAGATTTTTCACAGTTCCCTGAAAATTAAAAAAAAAAAAAAAAATTCTTATCTCATGAAAGCCTGAAGTAACTTTAATGTTTTGTAAATTATTTATTTAATAAATGTCTACTGTATTTGCAAATATGCAATGAAAAATGACTGGAAAGAATGTTATGTGTAAGATCAGAGAAAATTTCCATTTTCTTTTTCATAACGTTTTTGTATTTCCTAATTTATTAAAGGGGTCCTGGGTGGCACTGCAGGATAAGCACTGGATTTCTAACCACAAGATCCACAGTTCAAGCCCCCCAGCCACTCCTCAGAAGCCCTAGACAGCGTCACTAACAGTCACAACTGACTTGTTGAAAACTGACAACTTTTTAAAAATAATGAGCATATATTAAAATTAAATGCAATTTTTCAAATGCTACTCTTTCTCAGAAATACATCAGAATCTATCACTGGTTAACCAATGAGAACATTAAATTTTTTATATTAACTTAAGGAATTAAAAACTTTTTGCAGATTAAAACATACTTAATACAATTAACCATACAAGACCACAAGGGCAGCATTTGTCCAAAAGCAAAACTCAGAAGGCCAGAAGGGGCAAGAAAGAAGGATGAATAGAAACAGGAAACCCAGGGAGGAAGTGGGAAGAGTGATGCTATATTGAAGAGACTACAACCAATGTCAGGAAACAAAACATATACAGATTGTAGAATGGAAAACGAATTTGCCCTGTCAGCTTTTACCCAAACCATAGTGAAAAGTTCAAATATAAAAACACACTTAAGGTATCATAAAGGATAAGTGGTTATTCTCAAGTAATTTTCAGACAAATTGGGTTATAAATATGGAAATAATTAGAGGGCAAATCCAATAAATATTAATCACATTTAATTAGAAGCATCTTTTACCTGTTGCATGAGCAGAAAAATATTTTTTTCTTTCTGCCTGATGATTTTCAAAAAACTCTCAAAGACATGGGCAAGCACATCAAGTTTGACTTTACTAGAAGAAAGTAAATTTAATTCCAGCATACAAATCTCAGGATATATTATTTCCCCTTGAGTGAGGTTTTCAAGGAAGTAATTTGGAAAGTCTGATGCATTTAAACCTTCTGTCTCAGACTTAGAGTCTACCACTGAAAAGGGAAAAAGAAAAGAGTATTTTTATTCCCTACACACCAAATAGTTCAAACGTTATTAATCATTTAGAAGATCTAGTGGCAACAAAAAAAATTGCTATTTTGCAAAAAGATGCTCACAAAAGCTTTTTCTAGAAGATGACTTTTGTTTATGTATGTATCTTGAACAACCAAGTCTTATGGATATTTTGAAGAGTAGTGAGTAGTTTTCACAGTAATTTTTATATTCTCTAGAACTATAAATAATATCAACAGTAATTTTCATAGAATTGATCTACCATAATACAGGTTTACCATATTCCTCCAATACAACTGTGGGGGAAAAATACTATTTCAAATGTTCTGACGCCAAAATACCTAAATCATAAGGTGGGTAAATATGCCTACTTATATATATGTGAAAGTAAGTTTGGCTATTGGTTTAGTGAATTATATACTTTGTCTTATTCATATTGAGAACAGAGACTGTCTCACTTAATTTGAAAATCTTTGAAAAATTTGGCTGGTATGCTCCTAAAGGGACTACTAGGATTTTTTGGTTGGTTTTATTTTTGATGTTCATGTACTCATCCCTCATTTACCGACATGGTTAGGTTCCAAGAATCAGTTTTATGTAAAAGTGAAGAATACCCACATGATATCACAAAATGGAAAATGATTGCATCATTACATAACTGCCAAACCACTGAGAATCCCTGCCCAGCCAAGCTGACACATGACCTTAACCATCACTGACTCATACCTCAGCATTCGGTACTGCCAGAATCACATCACTAATGCACAAAATATAAGTTAGCCAATTTTAAAATATGGCTATAATTCAAAATGTCAGGTAGTCAGATGGTTATTAAGTGTAGAGTTGTTGTTGTTAAGTACCGTGGAGGTGGTTCCGACTCATAGTGACCCTGCACAGAGTTTCCAAGGCTGAACGCCTCATCTTTCTCCCACAGAGCCGCTGGTAGTTTCGAACTGCTAAGTCTGAGGTTGGCAGCCCGACTTGTAACCACTACGCTGCCAGCACTACTTAAGTGCAGAGTAGATGTAGTTAAGAAACGAGCAAATTTCTACCTAGGCCAGAATTTTTTTAATTGGGCTTTAGTTAGCAGATATGTAAAATATAAAAAGGAGGAAATCTAACATTATACTATGATAAAACAAACTTACCATTAAGCCAATAATTTTTCAAAAAGTATCTGTTATGGATCGATAAGGCCCCTTCATTTTGATAGGAAAGAGAAAGTCGACTTTGGGACAATAAAGTACTATGGAACTTAGTGAAGACTGACAGGGCTCAGATAGCCACAAGGCCATCAGATAAAAGGATGGAGCCTTTCCAGAAATCTGATTCTAGTTAATCCATCTTTTCCATTCTACTCAAGTTTTAAACCTAGATACAAAAGATCAAGTGCAATGAAGTTCCAACCTAAGGGCCTATGCTGCAGTATCTTTGGATGTGACAGAAAGATGTCAGCATCCATTATCTTATGTAATCTTTATAACAAACTGCCTGGAATGCCCTTCTTGCCAATGTTTGCATGCCTAGGCCTTAATGGGAATCACCTGGTCAGAGAGGCTGTCTCTGACTGCCCAATCACATCACATCACCTTGTTGCATTTTCTTCATATTGTTTATTTCTGGTATTTGCTGGTCTTTCCCATTACAATATGTATATAAACACAAGGACTTTCTCCTTCATCCCTGTATTCCTAGGCATTCAATCAATGCTCGTGATAAGGAAATAGACCTGGATGTGTTAAACTGCATATGTGAATGCCCGAATTTACTGCAAAGACCAAATGAAACAAAAATGAAATTGCACTTATTAAACTGTGAGGCCAGACAGCTGCTAATAAAGTGACAATGTGGCTTGCAAATCCAATCACAAGTGCTCCAGTGATACCTTACCATGATCCTGGCTTTCACTGTCCTCAGGATTGCTTTCACTGTCTGCCTCATAACCTTCTTCTTCAACCAAAAGCTTAAAACTACAGCTCTGAGAGTCCTCAGCTTCTGAAAAATCATCAGGCTGGGGAGACAGTTCCTCTTCAGACTGGTGGCTCTTTAAGATCAACATAATCCAAAGGTGAAAGTTGTAAAATGTGCTCCTTTTTACTAATATAATATTAATTACTCAAAAATCACTTAAGTACATCATCAATATTTTCTTTATAATAAAAATCTTAGTAATCAATATGATCCATTATTAATTAGGTAACACACCCACAAAAATTTCCAGTCAACTTGATTAACACTTGAGAAAAGGGGGTTTCTAAAAGGCTTAACTACAGGTCATTTCAGTTTTACTGAAAAATAAATCAATTTAAGAAATTTCATTCTAATTACAGAATAGGAAATGATGACTAAACACCACAATGAGGTGGAATTATAATCCACACAACTTAATGCTGATAAACATATTTATATGCATTTATTTATGGAAAATATTTTACATATGAATTTTATGAATAAAGTCTTCATTATGAAAAAATATTAGATAACCAGAAGAGACATGAAAATGTTTCAAAAAGATTTCACAATGCAATTGTCTATATACAACCATCTCAGAAATCAAGAGCTCCCATATTAACCTCATATGTAATATTTTATAGCATGAAATTTCCTTTTCTTATAAAAATGTTTACTAATACCTCCACATTAGAAAACATTTTCACTTAAAGGGGTACTTTATCATTGCAACATCAATAAAAAGGAAGAATAAAGTTAAGTACTTCAGCTTTTAACAATTAGCCAACTGATACATACGATGAATGCATTAAAAGCTATTTCAATAAGCTTAAGTTATGACAAACAGTAACATAAAATCCTATGGGGGTAAAGCATTAGATAACATCATACAGCTAGATCATGGAATTGAGAGAGACAATATATACAGGAAAGCTAGCAACTAATTAAAGGTAAAGGAAGCATGAAAGAAGAGGGAAATGAAATCTGTATTACAAGGTTTCATACATTTTTAAAAAATATTTCTTTTAGAAAAAAATGCTAATACAAACAACTAAAAAAAACTATGCTTACTCTTTTCTATAAGAATACTGGTCATCTTTATGTTCAGTGGTTCAAAATGAAAGAAGAAGGTTTTGGAAATATTATCTGTACCAATATTAAATTAGATAAGATGGCTTAGTCCTCATTATCCCTAATTTATCACTTAACACACTATCAGTTATGTATAAGACTTTTCTAATCCAAGGATACACTTCTGTCTTGGTGAGAGTAATTTTCCTTATCTTTCCAGATTAGATGAAGAAAAGCACACAGCTCGTTCTCCTATGGAACCTAAGTTTTATGAGATAGGGACTGACTAAAAACTATCCATTCTAGAGGAGATTGTTAGGGCCCACCACACTCACTCACTTGAAGACATCCTGGTCCCTATATCACATCATCAGTGTCTTCATCCCCACCACACTCTGCCTCTGTAGTTATCCCCAAACAAAAGTATTGTCATTTGCTTGCCCCCAGTATATGTGAGCTACTCATACCTTCTCATTCATAGCATCACTATGTTCAAAATCTGCAGAGTGATTCCCCAGAGCAACTCGAAGCAGGGCATCAAATAAAGGCTTTGCTAATTCTGTTTCAATCACCTTTGACTGGGAAAGTTGGTCCCTCATTTCAAGCAATATATTTTCCACAGAAAAGTTCTAAAGTAAAAATACAAGAGATTAAGAATATTAATAATACAAATTTACAAAATGAAATGACAAAACAAATGGTAAGTTTATATTTACAAGTAGAAAGTGAGCCCATGTATTTGCAGTTGATCTGAAAGCAAAACGACTGTATAAATATCAAACACATATAAATATCTCACTGTTAGGGTTACCAATGAGCAAAATGACTGTATAAATACCAAACACACATAAATATCTCACTGTTAGGGTTAACAATGAGCAAAATGACTGTATAAATACCAAACACACATAAATATCTCACCGTTAGTATTAACAATAAGCAAAATGACTGTATAAATATCAAACACACATAAATATCTCACTGAGGATTAACAATGTTTTTTTTTAATCAAATATTCATTTTATTTGGTTTTAAATTTCATGTACCTTAGATAAATGAAACTGTATAAACTTATCAGACACACAAAAAAAAGCTCTCTTGAAGCTTCAGAGAGTTGTGATTAACTATCTCCAGATTTCACAAATTCTTTTTTCTTAATGAGATTCCTTAGGGCTTTATGAATCCCTTCTATTCCTTTTCTCTCCCTCTCTTCTTTATGCCTTCCCTTCAGTCCATGAAGGGAACTCTTACTGCTTGCCTAAATCCACATGCCAAGTGATGAGACCAATGGATAAGAAACTCCCTTCTCTTTAGGGAATTCTATGTCCAATGTAAGAAACAGATACAATACAAACAAGACAGTATGTTTACAATACTGGTGCAATAAACAAATTCTCTGAGAACAGAAATGATTTGAAATGGTACCTGTGAGACCTGTCAAAGTGTCTCAGAGGAGGGGATGCATGAAGTACACAGCGAAAGTCAAGTAGGAAAACAGCAGACAGGGAAGCAAGGGAGAGTGCACACTTGCCAGAAGAACAGGGATCAAAATGCAGGCCACCCTGAGAACCTGTCAGCCTAGTCTGGAGCCTTCCAAGCGGTGAGGGTTGGCAGGAAGTAAGCCAAACAAGGAAGCAACAGCCAGACAATGAAGGGTGTTGCTGTGTTAGGTTAAGGAGTGTGGATTTCAGTTAAGGACTGAAACTGGAGTAGGGAGAGTCTGCCGACTGAGAGGGCAGGAGAGTCAGTAAGAGTGGAGAGGGTCTCCCCAGATAAGACTGGAAATTCTTATGTAAGTGATAGACTGACCGCTGAAATGTGTTCTCAAGGAGAAACTGGTAAGAGTATGAGGGAAATAAAACAGGTCATGGGAAGAAGCCAGGCAGAGATGTGGTTTAAGAAGAAGACTAGCCACATCTAATCCCATGTGAGTCTCTGGAGCCTGCACTGTGACAAATCACCAGCTATTGCCTATGGTTATCCTTCCTGGGCATCGTCAAAGGCAATCCATCAGAGACAGGTGGAGATGCAAGCCCTCGGCAGATGGGTGCTTCTGTCTGGTGTAGGGGATAGGCAGGGCACCCATTAGAATCACACCAAGACTGTAATCTTTCAACTTGAAAGCACAAGCACCATTACGACTCATCTGATATTTAAGGCATTCTGCAAAATCAATGATTTGTCCATTTCAAATACTTTCTTTAGACAGCATAAGATACAATTATACACATGGACCTCACCAGATGGAAGACACAGAAAGCAAATTGACTACATCTGCAGGAAGAGACAGTGGAAAAGCTCCATATCATCAGCCAAACCAAGGTCAGAGGCAGATTGTAGAACAGACCATCAACTGCTTGTATGCAAATTCAAACTGAAACGGAAGAAAATGAAAACAAGTCCACAGAGCCAAAATATGACCTTGAATATATCTCAACTGAATTTAGAAATCATCTCAATAACAGATGTGATACATTAAAAACTAAAGACCAAAGACCAGAGAGTTATGGGAATGACATCAAGAATATCATACAGGAAGAAGGCAAAAAGTTATTAAGAAGAAAAGAAGGCAGGAAAAGATCAAAATGGATGTCAAAAGAGACCCTGAAACTCTTTCTCCAGCGTAGCGATGCTAGAGCAAATGGAAGAAATGAGGCCCTACAAGAGCTGAACAGAAAATTTCAAAAGTCAGCTTGAGAACACAAAGACAAATTATTACAATGAAATGTGCAAAGATCTGGAGTCAGAAAACGAGGAAACCTTGTCTTCAGAGTGCTCACCGCTGAAATCCACAGGCTCAGCATTTCTCAAGCTGGGGAACTGAAGAAAAAATTCAAGCCTCAAAATGATTGAAGGATTCTCTGGGCAAATTATCGAATGACGCAGAAAGCATCAAAAGAAAATGGAAGGAATACAGAGTCACTGTACCCAAAGGAAATGGTTGATGTTCAACCATTTCAAAAGGTAGCACATGATCAAGAGCCAATGACACTGAAGGCGGAAGTCTAACGTACAACAAAGGAACTGGCCCACAACAAGGCTCCAGGAATTGATGGAATAAAAATTGAAATCTTTCAAGAAAGTGAAGTAGCACTGAAGGCACTCGCTCATCTCTGCCAAGATATTTGGAAGACAACTATCTAGCCAACTGATTGGAAGAGATCTGTATTTGTGCCCATTCCAAAGAAAGGTGACCCAACAGAATGCGAAAATCATCGGACAATCTCTTTGATATCCCATACGAGTAAAGTTTTACTAAAAGTAATACAGAAACGGCTGCAACCATCCAGAGGTTCAAGCCAAATTAAGAGGTCGTAGAACGAGAGATATCACTGCTGATGTCTTGGCTGAAAGCAGAGAATACCAGAAAGATGTTTACCTGTGCTTTACTATGCAAAGGCTTTCAATTGTGTGGATCACGACAAGCTATGAACAACATTGAGACGTATGAGTATTCCGGAACACTACATTGTGATCATGAGGAATCTGTACGTGGACCAAGAGGCAGTTGTTTGAACAAAACGTGGGAACACTGAATGGTTTAAAATTAAGAAAGGTGTGTGACGGGGTTGCATTCTTTTACCATACTTATTCAACCTGTATGCTGAGCACATAATCCGAGAAGCTAGGTTATATGAAGAAAAACATGACATCAGGATTGGAGGAAGACTCATTAACAACCTGCGATATGCAGCTGATACAACCTTGATTGCTGAAAGTGAAAAGGACTTAAAACACTTACTGATGAAGATCTAAGAGCACAGCCTTCGGTATGGATTGCATCTCAATGTAAAGAAAACAAAAATCCTCACCACTGGACCAATAAACAACATTCTTATCAGTGGAGAAAACACTGAAGTTGTCAAGGACTTCATTCTTCTTGGATCAACTATCACCACTCACAGAAGCAGCAGTCAAGAAATCAGACAACGTACTGCATTAAGCAAATCTGCTACACAAGCCCTTTTTAAAGTGTTGAAGAGCAAAGATGTCAGCTTGAGGACTAAGGTGCGCCTGACCCAAGCCATGGTATTTTCAATAACTTCATATGCATACGAAATCTGGACAGTGAATAAGGAAGATCGTAGAATTTATGCTTTTGAGTTATGGTGTTGGAGGAGAATATTGAAAGTGCCATGGGCTGCCAAAAGAACCAACAGATCTGTGTTGGAAGAAGTGCAGCCAGAGTGTTCCTTGGAGGCCAGGATGGCCAGACTTCTCTCATACCTTGGACATATTGTCAGGCGGGATCAGTCGCTGGAGAAGGATATCATGTTTGGTAAGGTGGCGGGTCAGAGAAAAAGAGGAAGACCTCCAGCGAGATGGACTGGCAAAATGGCAGCATCAATGAAGCATGGCAACAATTGTGAGGTTGGCTGAGGACCAGGCAGTGTTTCATTCTGTTGTCCATAAAGTCGGCACCGACTGGATGGCAGCTAACAATAACAACAACAACAACTGTGTCTCTTAGGAGTCCTGGTGTGGCACTGCAGGATAAAGCACTGGACTGCAAGGTCAGCAGTTCAAACCCACCAGTTGCTCCTTGGGAACCCTAGAAAGGGTCGCTATGAGTCAGAACCGACTCGACAGCACTTAACAACAACAAGAAGTGTTCTTTTAGGACTGTGACAACTGCACATGGGATTTTGCATTCCCATCTACAAACAGTAAACTTACTGAGGTCAAGAACCGGGTGGTATTCTTCTGCGTGTTCTCCACAGTACTACACAGAATAAGAGCACATCAGAAAAGCAGAGCAATCTATTTTAGCTGACACTTTATAAAATGCATATTGCACAACAGTGGGGCTAAAGACAGATGATTACCTGACACAGTGATTCCACCTCCACCTTTTGTTGACTAGTCCTAGCGCCGTGGAGCCAAATGGCTAGAAGGGCTTCCAAGAGTCTTACGCTCTGAAGTGAAGCCTCAGTTTCTTGCCTTGTAAGTATACTTGCTTCCTCGGGAGCCGCTTCACTAGTTGAAATTTGCTTCCCATTTGTGCGACAAGTGTGCTGTGGCTCCAATTTACCAAAATCATCCATGCTCTCTTTCAGACTACACAGTTCTGGTGGACCGAGGTCACTTTTTACAGTCAAAGATGGTAAATCTTCCTCCATAGCTATCTCAGATTGACAGGTTCTGCTTAAATCTTGGCTTTCATTGACATTTACACCTTCCTGCATCTTTTCTTGCCCCTCGTCATGACTTCTGAATAGCTTCTGTATTATCATAAATATTAACTTATGACACACTCGGAAGCCACCGAGCCTGTAAAACTGCTTCTGGAACACTGAATTCAACATGTAGATCAGGCGGCACGCTGACCAGATATCCGCGGCTTGGTACATGTGTTCGGCGGAAGGCAAGGCCAGGCTCTCGAGAGATAAAGACGGAAGCATATGACTCAAAGGCTCACTTGCTGTACTGTCGTAGCCAGAAGTATCTTCTGAGTCATTGGCAGAATCCCTATCAGATTCAGCTTCTTTGCTCACACATAAAAACGCCAGACAGAGAAAGAGGTGGATCGTGTTGATGTGGACATCCTGGTCAACAGCCCTCCATTTCTTTGGATAAGCATTTTTGAGGCCAGTATAAAATTTGCTGAGACTCTGAGGAGACTCTGAATAGACTGGCTGGTCATGAAAAGGCGTGGCCACACTGAAAGATGCTGATTCCTTCTGCTCGGTGTCTAGCCCATCAGTACCCAGACCTGAAGCTGCTTTCCGCTGTTCCCCTAGGCTGAGTATCAGAGTTTCAAATGCTTTTAGGGAATGACTTCGAATACCATCTAAGTAATTTAATTCAATTATTTGATTTACTCCATTACAACTTAAAAACAGATCTCTCATTACCCTGTCAGAGAAAAAAAATATATAAGATTTACATATAGAATGAATACGTATAAATATGAATATTTATTATTTGAATACATCTCTACTGCATGTGGGTATATAAACCTACTTCGATTCATCAGTTATCTATCTACAGTTCTTAATGATATATGACCAGAACCTCTAGTTACTTTACACGTCCTTCTTCAAACACTGCATACATACATGCATTTAACAAGAAAGGACTACATGCGTCCCAAATTAAAGCAATTTAGAGAATTATTTTTTTCCAAATGGTAAATTCTACACAAATTTGAAATGCCCCAATTATCACCATGTTTGTCTGTTTGGTTCCTTCAAGGCCCTTTGCTTGTGTTAGATCTGCATGAATAAAGGGAAAGCATCAAATTACAGAGCTGAAGAAGAAGATCAGCTCTGTCTCAAACTGCGAGTCCAGGAGCCCCACCTCACTGGAATTCTAGCGATAACTTTAATATGACCCTCAGTCTTGTTTTGCAAAGAGCCAGGTTATCCACACACATGCCAGGCAGTTATAAAACTTTCAAATCAAACTCAGTTCTGGTTAAACAAGTAATGACTGGAGAAAAAAAAAGATTGTGAGGCAAGGATTTAATATTAATATTAGTTTTAAGGGATTAAAATGGACAAATAATGCCACAAATGAATCTGATGATGATGTGTTCTATTTTAATATAAGTGTTTAAATGGCATATACATCAGTCTGAAAGGTCAGGCTACTTATCAAAAGCAAATAGTTCATAAAGTTATATTTTAAATTTACTGAATTTAACAAATACAAAGTTTAGGAATGCACTGGTGGAAATACAGGAAATAGCTTCTTCTAACTAATCTGTATTTTCTAATTTTTCAACATATATTGTTTAGGTACTTAAATACAATATGATATTTGAAAATAGCAATCAAACGTCAATTCTACTATTACAAATAATTATTTTTTTATACATTACATGTTTTATAGTTACAAATAAGTGCACCACATTTTTAATTTTGTACTTTTTACCCATGAATTATATAAACATGTTTTCATATTCCAACATAATCTTTATAAGGATTATTTTTTATGGCTAAAAATAACATTCCAAAAAGTAAATAAAACTTGCTTAACCTTGCCCACTGTTGCATATCTATGTTGCTTCTGTTTTTTGTTTTTTTTTCCTTAGAATATATTCAACTTGACTTTTTTTCACTAGGAAGTTAAAAATCAATGGCTCTAAGATTTCTTTTATAACCCTCCAAGCAAAAGCAGACAGAAAGATAAAGCAGACAGAAAGACATACATACAGATTTAATAGGGAGGGAAGTAGAGTGATAGAGAGGTAGGTAGGTAGACAGCAAGAGGGAGAGAAAGAGAGATGACTAAAAAAAAATTAATTCTGACAACGGGAGGTCTAGAAATAACAACTTTTCTGTTGTTAAACTAAAATTAAATCCTAAGAAAGGATAAAAACTAAGGGTAGTCATGCTAATGATGAGGCCCTGGAACTAACAAGGCTACAAATTCAAATGCATTCTTTATCACACATCCAAAACCATCCACTAAGAGCATGCACATACCCACCTGGATTTCAGCAGGGTAGGCAGAGTTTTTAAGTAAATCTGAAGCACTTCCTTAGACAGACACTGCCTGTGATGGCGACACACATGAGTTCGAGGCGAAGTCAAACTTAGGTGTCGACAGTGATGTGCTAATTCAACTGCTCTTTGGAGCACGGGATTAAATATGTAATTATATAATTTCCACTGGACAACTACATTGCCTTTTTGGATTAAATTGCAGATGTGATTTGCAATCTGTATGTTATGCAATCTGTCTTCTTCAAAAACGAAGTTCTGGTAAGCCTCTAATGCATCCCATTTCCACAGGAAGTCTTCCGACCCACTGCTGGGTAGGATCCCTTGGAATCTGTAACGAGGACTGGACAAACCTGATGAAGGGTCAGAATCATGTTCATTCCTCTGCAGGGTCTCTTCTAACTTGTTCAGTTGATCAGTATCAACCGTACAAATATTGCAAGCTGCTTTCTTAATTTTTTGTGCTATTTCTGCTCCTCCTAACTGATCCAAAATAAGTTGATTGAGAATATTCAATATGTGCTGCTGAAAATTTTTCAGTGCTGGCAATTTGAAAGCATGGAGCAAAGGAATGATGACAGATTTGGGATCCATGCAACAGCATATTCCAACACTGTGAAGCCCCGATAGAATCTGGACACAGGTAGTGCTCGAGGCCACCTGCTGCAGTAAGCGCAGGCACTGATGAGCACAAACTGCGATACAACAGCACCGCTCGGGATAATAAACATCTCCATCGGCAGTCTCTTCAAATGGGCTCTTGGACACCTGGGTTTTAAAAGCTGAGACCAGAAGACCTGAGAGATCTCTGTGGTGATGCATAAAGTGAGAGTATTCACAGCGTCGGTGCCTCTTTCTCGTACACACCGAATGATGAAGTTGTTCTGATTTCACTTTTTTGACAGTGCTGATTATTTTCATCACACCATTTATTAAGGCTTTCAAATGTTCTGAGGCCTCAGTAGGAGGGACTCCATCCCTTAAAACTAGCCATTCCATTTGAAGAACTGCCGTTTCAAATAAACTGAATCCATGATGTTGAATGAATTCCTGAACTAAGTCCATGGCTTGACTGAAGTAGAAGGGATTCGAAGCTGCGCTCTGAAGACAACAGATGAGAAGCTGCAGAACTCCTTCCAGGATCTCAGGCAGCAGAAGGGCTCTATGATGATACTCTGAAAACACAAAATCTTCCTGAACCTCCTGTAGTGTTTTCTTTTGCCTTGGTGCAAACAGGTCAGGCTGCTTTTCCAGACAAGTTCTAATTTTTAAAGTCGCCCTAAGCAATTCAATTAAATTTTTTCTTAGACTTTCTGGCATGGTCTCTGCAGTACTTATACCTACCGACATAAGATGTAGCACCGTTCGAAACAGCATCCGCTGGACCAAAGCCACAGGTTCTTCAGTCCAGCCTGCAGAAACCACCTGAGTCTCCAAACTGTTGTTGAGACTACAACAGTCCCCGAAGCCTGCTAGGAACTCAGTCAGTGTGGGCACTACACTGGCTGCTATTGCAGAATTATGATTCAAGGTTATGTCAAACTTACACACTTTCTCTAACAAAGATAACAAAACATGACATAAATCAAATGGAGAGTTGTTCATGTTGCTGATAACAGACAAGGCGGCTGGTTCACTTAAAATGTCAGTGTCTGGCGCCTGTCTGAGAATAACCTCTCTGGAACTTTCTAAAGCCATGGTATCAGGGTGGGTCTGTTCTTTGGTTGCTAAGTGGTCGACGTTAGTTGTAAGGTGGTCCTCTTTAAGAGGCTGGGCTACAAACTGATGTGGCAGATGGGCCCTCCTGTGTTTATTTGTTGCTATGCTTTTTTCATCTGAATTGGCTTCTGAGTCTGAAGTGGAAAGCTGTGTTTTCCTTGCATCTCGTATAGAATAGCGATGGGTAATTTTGCGCTGTCGTCTGCCTTTTTGAAGAATGTTCACTTTTGCAGAAACATGATCAGATGGAAAACTGCCTTCTAAATGAAATTTTTCCTGAGTAGATCTTTGTGAACTTGAGTTATTTTCTTTGGTTGGTATTATATCAACTGAGAACAGTAGATTAAAATCTAATGAAATAAAGAAAGAAAATTTAGAATTCTTCAATACACTTAGCAATGCCATTTGCACAGGTGACTATTCCCTTATTTATTACTGACTTTGGGAATTTATCCTCAGTATACTTTTAATTCAAGACTGGTTTCCTTTCACTATTTGTTATGTCTTGGGGTCAGTTTTCTGCTTGCTCTAAACAACAGGTGGCATAAACTCAAAGAACACAAGATGATCTGGAAAACAATTAAGGGAAACAGAACTAGGAAAGTAAACCTGGTTTAAAAACACAGATAGCCTTCTAACTCCAATGCAAGACACTCTTTAGATGAGCTGATATTTAAATTATTGCTCATGCCATTTTACAAAATCTCTTCCAATCAGGTAACTAAATAAGTTACAGGGATAACTTGTATTCTCAAACATAATTTATAATCCTGATATAAATTGAGAATTTTAAGATTTTTCCAAAAATCACTTCAAAAGCATACAATATATCTCAAATGTTCTCCAAAATTGAGGTGAAAAGAGTTCGGGAACACTACTGGGTGGGGCACTGAACTAGGACCAGGTGCCAGGAGTACTGTTCCTTCCTCAGGCCTCAGAACAAGGCCCGGCATGTGGTCGGCCTTCAGAAACCACTTCTAGGAGGCAAGAGTGAGTCCTCTTCATTGACCAAGAAGGTATTGAAAGTGGTCTTTCCCTTTGCAACAAGATATACCTATAGCAAAATAATGTTGCAATTTAAAAGTAATAAAATAAAAATTAGAAATGAAAGATTGGTGCTTTAATTAAGAGAAGAACAAAATGAATAAGGAGGGAGCAAAACAAGTCCAAATCCGGCTGCGAACCTTAAGGTCAGCAGTTCGAAACTACTAGCTGTTCCACCAGAGGCAGATGATGCTTTCTGCTCCCGTGAAGATTTACAGCCTTGGAAACCCTGTACAGGGTCTCCATGAGTCGGAACCGACTTCACGGCACATAACCACCACCTCCAAATCAAGTCTGACCAATTCCACCTATGTAAAAGAGTCAGGTAACTTGAAAAAAATGAACTAGATTTCTTAAGTAATTAACAATTTGTGAATTCTACAAATTTAGAAAAAAAAAATGACCAGAGACATTGTGAATCAACAAAAACAACAAGAAATAATTATTACAAGTGCTTAGATAATTCCTTTAAAAGCACTGCTCATAGCAGAAATTTATTACAAATTCAATTCATGGCTTTAAACAACAATATAGAAGAATTTTTTATAACACAAGATTTAAATCAAAATAGCTATCTCACAGTTCACAAATCCCAGAAATGGTCAAGAGAGAAAACTGTTAATCCTTACATTGAAATAGACTTTTAAAATACATATTGGCTTTAAATGTAACAATTCAAAAAATATTTCTTCAAATACATCCTCTGAAAGCAACACTGAAAAACGAAATTGAAACAAACACTGAAAAATCATTTGTGTACTGGTACTTCACAGCTGTCTTTGAAACATTTCCTTTGAAACATCTCACTCTTCATCTCTGATGCTACTATGTTATTGCTCTACATTAGCACTTTTGATTCATCTTGTGCTTCTTCATATCATTTCTAACAGCCACTACCTTTAGATCATCAAAGAAGCATGATAATTTTTGTATTCTTAGGAGAAATAGAAACGTTTGCTTACATAATTTTTCATATGAAGTATTTAATAAACTGCTTTTTGAGGGGACTTCAAAGAGTTCATGAAAAATGGAATGAAAAGACAGTGACATCTTTCCACAAGCTCTTCGAAGTCCCCTTGCGTACACTGCTCTGAAGCTGAAGCTGTAGTGACTTTTTAGTAGGATTTTCCCCCAATGAAATTTTGATAAAGCAAGTGATCGGTTATAGGACAGAAACCTACCTGCTGCCTTCTCTTCTTGAACAGGAATCCTCCACACCACTGGGAGGAGTGAAAGGAGGAGGGTAAGCAGTTCTCCTCTACAGGTTAATGCCTGTGTGAGAAACAAGACATGCCCTGAGACCATGAGGCACACCAATTCCGAACTTCTTGTCTTAAGTTGAACCAAAAACTCTTGTTCTTCAATGGTTATATCTGAAAAGCTAAGAATCAAACGAACCCATCTTAAATCCAACTCAAGCTGTGACACGTTTCAACTTATAAACCTTTTCAGTGACAAAAGAATGTCTGAGTAGTTGATGGCATTTGGCATGTTCTCGCTGATATTTCCAAAAATAGCCATTATTAGTACCACGCACATTGAAAGAATTCCTCACCTATAAAGGAATAAACTCTCTAAGTAAAAATGAAAAGTTAAGCTCTATTAATCAGCAAAATCGCATCAAGTTGCTAGAAAAAAAAAAAAAGTCTTCATGCAGTTAAAGATGAAACTCAGAGAACACAGTTTTTAAAACAGAAATTGAATTATTGAGTAAAGTTAAAAATTATCCTCACTCTGGCTATAGAATTTACTTTCATCAACTTTTAGAAAAGATAAATACATCAGTTTCAACATCATCTCATTAACTTTTCCATACACTTTGTCCATCTGTCAACAAACTTTCACATTCTCTCATTTTAAAATGTCTTAGGCTGAGCTGAGAGCCATGAATGCACCACTGTCTTCACTTCTCCATCAGAGGGGAATCTCTGAACTGAAAGGGCTGCTTTCAGGGGACCAGACAGGTAAAAGTCAATGGAGCAAGATCAGGACTAGAGGGAGGATGTTTTAGCCTCAAAATGAAGTTTTTGCAGAATGTCTAAGTGTGGGCAGACGTGTTTAGACGTGCACTGTCACACAAGACCACAAAGTCCTTGCATAGTAGTGCTCTGCATTTTATCCGAAGTTTAGGCTTCAGCTCTTCAGTGAGTATGTCACTGTAGTGAGCACTCGTGATTACTGAACCTTTCTCCTGATAGGGTTACAATACTGGCCCTTGAAAATCCCAGAAAACTGTAACCGTCAATTTTCCAGCTGATAGTTGACTTTTTAACTTCTTTTTGGTTGGCAATTAAGGATGTCTCCATTCCATACTCTGTCATTTTACTCTCAGGCTTGTAGTGTTGACTCCATGTCTCAATTTTTTTTTTCAAAGTTTTTATTGTGAATTAGGTGATGATTTACATAAGAGAACATTAGCTTTACATTCATCCTTTCTTGTTTCTTTCATTGCAATGACTACAATCTCTTGCGTGCATCATCAAATAACCAAAGGGTACACCCTGCAAGCCTGCCCCCTGACCATAACCACAGAGCCCTCTCCCTCCCTGAGTCTAGAGTCCCCAGCCACTCCATCTCTCCAAGTTATCATCTCTGCCTCCATCTCTGGCCATCACTGCTTCGCCAGATAGGGTCCAGTACTCCGTTCTTCTCCTTTGATGGTCCCAGGGACTGCTGCTCCTGGACTGTGAAATCAACCAATCCCTTCCTTTTGTTACAAAACCTCTACCTTTACCTTTCCGACCCTCACAGTCAGTGCTGATAGCAATCATTCACTACTGAACACCAAGTCCTATCCCCATCTCCTTTCATCAGCCCCATCCAGACAGGTTGGAAACCACTCAGTGGAGATTCTACCTTTCCCCGCACCCTCTGGAACTAGGTTCCCTCATGAAAGCTTGTAAACCAGTCACTTCTTGCCTTTGTAGCCCCCTCATTTTGGGTCGCCAGTGTCTAAGTAGCCTATCTGTTGAACCTGTGTACCAAGGGGGTGGGAATAATCCTCACTGTAAAGATTTGTTCCCTCTTTTCCCCTACTGCGTCCACAAGCATAGGTCAAATTCATCAAATTGTAGTGGATTACTCTTTTTTCCATCTTCTTTCTTCCTCTAATTGAGTTCTGATCATCCAGTCATTGAAGCCAGGTCAAGTGGGTACTATGTGCAAGTATGGGTGTTCTTGTGCATCTCCCCTCACTTCCTATCAGCTGGAAGCTTCACATTCCACTCTGATCCTCTGTGGCCATGTCCCTGGGCCCAGGAGTCCCCCGGCCTTGTCATACTGCTGACCAACCAGGTCTCAATCCAGGTTAACAGGAGTCTATTGAATGTGGTTGGATTTAGCTCACAACTTCATCACTGTTTTCCCCCAATGTGGTCAGCAGCAAGCCCACATGCCTGCTCATGTATTCTCCTTGAGTGTTAGTCTTAAAAGGGTGTTTGCCCTGAAGAGACCTGACCATTTGCCTTGATGGCTCCTGGGAGAACGCATGTCTCGATTTTCAAAAAGAAACTTTTACCTTCCTTCGAGTATTGGTCCAAATTCTATTTGCAGATGTCCAAATGCTTCTGTCTATGCTCTTCTGTGAGTTGTTTTGGTTCCCATCTTGCACAGACTTTTGAAAACCCAAGTCTGCTGGGATTGCTTCATAAGCAGAGCCATGGCTGATTTGCAAATGCTTTGCCACAGAGTCCACTGTCACACGTCTATCTGACAGACTCATTTCCTGTGCACGTTCCGTGTTGTCAGTAGTCATGGACATGAATGGGTGTTTTCATATAACTACAGTACAAATAATTTTTGACTCACACTTGTATATATTAAAGAGAGAGAGACGGTCTTGTTAGTGAAAGTAATCCATAAATACTGACTGGCTGCACACTGTGCTCACAGAAATCACTGTCTTAGCCTTTATGGAGGCTATGACCCAAGCTCTGGAGAAGGTCCTCTCATTGTGTACATAAAATACATACACACACACACAGCAAACCACCCAAGGGATGGGGCGTGAGTATGTAGCCTCTGTTGTACAGGCACTTCGTTTAGAAGTTCAGAATGGTGGTGGTGGTGGCGATGTGCCGTGGAGTCAGTTCTGACTCATAGCGACCCTGTACAGGGTTTTCAAGGCTGTAAATCTTTATGCGAGCAGAAAGCCTCATGTTTCTCCCGTGGAACAGCTGGGAGTTTCGAACTGCTGACCTTGCAGTTCACAGCCCGATTTGTAGCCACTACGCTACCAGCGCTCCTTAGGAGTTCAGAATAGAAAGGGTCATTATCAGTTAGAAATGTGAAGGTAGGACTTGGGCTAGAGAGCTAGACCTAGATGGATACTTAGACATGGATGGTCAAAGGCTTAGTGACAAATCAAGTTGAATCACTGACACCAGTTACTGGGTAGGGGTAATGGTGACACCAGTAGAAATAACACGCTAGACACTGTAGAGAGGCCCAAACTGCAAGGGGTGGAAAGGGAGCAGTCCCTGTCAGATGCAGGGACACTGTTGTTGTTGTTGTTGTTAAGTGACGTCAAGTCAGTTCTGACTCATAGCAACCTTGCATAGAGTTTAGGAGCAGCTGATGGATTTGAACTGCCAACCTTGTGGCTAGCAGTCCAGTGTGGATCCCACAGCGCCACACAAGGACTCCTTAGGCATATTAAGGATATGAAAACGTAGAAAGATTTTTAGTAGGTACTTGGATACACAGATCATAAGATCTGTAGGTACTTGGATACACAGATCTTAAGACGCCATGGTCTGGGGCGTCGCTCCCCCCTCGTGCTTCCTAAGGGCACCCACACTGCCTTCAGGGCAACATCTCTCCTGTGAGCCTTTCCTCCGTGACAAACTCATGCTCCTGTTCACAGCCTCAGGACGTCTGCATTGCCTTCCAGTCATGCCTATTCCCCGCTGCACCAAGAAGACATCTTCTTGGAAACCTTGGGCATGACTTTATTTTGTGTGCCCTGTGGTGTGGCGCTGTGGGTTAATGCACCAGACTGCAACACCATTTGAACTGTATGGCTGGCAGTTCAAGCTCACTAGCTGTTCCTCTGAAACCCTATACAGGGTCGCTATGGGTCTGAACCGACTTGACGGCACTTAACAACAACTGGTGTAATTGCAGTCCTGAAAAGAATACACCTAGCCTCACCTCTGCCCAGTACAAAAGTGGGGGAGCAGTTCTCTGTTTCACACAACATCACCATCATCTCCAACATGATTCTTATTAGGACAGCCCTCTCCAACTTTCTGGAATGATGACTTTATAAGGTTATCTTATACTCCCAGATTCAAGGTAGTGTCTAATGCTAAAGAAACCACATAGGCAATTCCAGCTTTTTGGAAGTCATCGCATGTGGGAATCCTAAAAAACTAGAACTTGTTTCAAACCAAGTTCGAGATTTATCTTCTAAGGTTCTGAGTAAATACGATGGTCACAGTATCCAAGGGGTAGGGGGTGGAGGGATGGCCTCAGGACATCGAAGCAGTAAGGTCCATCTATAGATGTCACAAACAGATTCACTCCAGAGGCTCTTCTTAGACAGTCCAAAGTCGAGAAATTAGTCACTATCAATCATTTAATAATTGTATTTTTATGCCTCCCCTTCTGCAAGGAAAATAATGTTACATCTCTTAAAATTTTCCATAGCTATGAATAACAGCCAGTGCAATCTCTCTCTTTCAGGTGGTTATCTTTTTAATTCAGTTCAGGAAACATGCTTTACGTGCCTCCTTTAAGTTGCCTGGAACTGTCCTCTGTAGAACTCTATTATATACAATGGATGTTGCATTAATTGTCTATCACAGCCATGTAGAGGTCGTGGTGGCAGGATGAGAGAGAAAAGGCAAGCCAGCCAGAGGTGAGGGCTCAGATCTGAAACCAGACCAATGTCAAGGACACTGCTAAGGCAGACAGTACTAGATAGTGGCGTTCAAAGACCTCTGACTGCAAGCTAAGAAACTCAAAACACCATCCTGAAAGTGAAAAGAAGCTACCGCAGTTATTAACTGATAATTAATTAGTTATTAGTTGGTACTGTCTTAAATCGGTTATCTTGACATGCCAGTTAAATTTAATCTCCCTTTGTTGTGAAGTGCCGTTGAGTCAGTTCCGACCCATAGCGACCCTGTGTAGAGTTTCCGAGGAGCAGCTGGTTAAGCTTGAACCACCAACCTCGCAGTTCAAACAGCTTTGCAGTTTGGTGCATTAACCCACAGCGCCACACCAGGACTCCTAAGTGCTGTCGAGTCAATTCCGACCCACAGTGACCCTGTACAGGGTTTCCGAGGTTGTAAATCTTTACGGGAGCAGAAAGTCTCATTTTTCTCCCGTGGAACAGCTGGTAGTTTTGAACTGCCGACCTTGCGGTTCACAACCAGATTCGTAACAACTACGCTACCAGAGCTCCTTTGTTGTTGTTGTTGTTAAGTGCCTTCGAGTCGGTTCCGACCCATAGCGACCCTGTACAGGGTTTCCGAGGGTGTAAATCCTTACGGGAGTAGAAAGCCTCATCTTTCTCCCGCGGAGCAGCTGGTAGTTTCGAACTGCTGACCTTAAGGTTCGCAGCCCGATTCGTAACCACTACGCTACCAGAGCTCTTTACCAGAGCTCCTTAGCAGTGGCTAAACACTTGGCTGCTAACCAAAAGGTTGGAGGTTCGAATTTACCTTCCACTCCACTGGGACAAAGATGGTGCAGTCTACTTACACAAAGCTTTCCAACCTTGGGAACCCTATGGGGTAGTTCTGTTCTATAGGGATGCTAGAAACTGAAATTGGCTCCAAGGCAATGGGTTGGATTTGCTTTGGCTGTGTATGTGTCCTTTATTTAAGTTCTTTATTTATTCTATTAGGATTTTCTAATGATTTTGAATATATCTCTGTGTGTGTATACACATATAGATGAAATGTTCTACACTGATAATACTAACAGACTCTTTTTCTTATATTTTCTTGCTGCACAGATATATTTAAAGGAAACTAAATGTAAGTTCTGAAAGTTTGCAGAATGCATTGTCTCTAATCGTTTCTGAATGATGCCTTGGCTTTTTCTGTTCTGGTGTGGCGCTGTGGGTTCATGTGCTAGATAGACTACAAAGTCAGTGTGATCTGCAGGGTTGGCAGTTCAAGCTCACCAGATGCATCTTGGAAATCCTATACAGGGTCGCTAGGGGTGTGAACCGACTTGACGTCACTTAACAACAACATTAAAATATGGTATTTTAGTTTTCCATTCTTCCCATATTTCCCATGTTGTATGCTGTCGACTCAGTTCCCACTCATAGCAAAACTGTGTCGGGTTTCTAAGAGTGACTGGTGGGTTTGAACTGCTGACCTTGCAGTTACTAATCCACTGCTTATCCTACAGTGCCACATCAAGGTTCTTCCCATATTTGTTGATGTTGTTGTTGAGTAGTGACCTGGTATACAGTTTCTAAGGAGCAGCTGGTAGGTGTAAACCACTGACCTTTTGGTTAGCAGTCCAGTGTTTGTTGTATAGCCCCACACCAGGACCCCATGTTTAACACTCATTGATTTTATTTTCTGGGAGCACAGTGGTTGTAGAGGATATGCACTGGACTGCAAACCATAGGTCAGCAGTTGAAGCCCTCCAGCCACTCCATAGGAGAAAGATAAAGCTTTTTGTTTCTACAAAAATTTATAGCCTCAGAAACCCTGTACAGTCTCTATGAGTGAAAACCGACTAGACAGCACTTACCAACAACAGCAACCTTACATTCTACTCTTCTACTGCATGTTTATAAAACATGAGTCAAAGAAATAGTAATAAGAGTTATTACTACATTGGTTCTATTGTCGAGCTGCCTCTTAAAAATATTATTGGTTCTTTTATTCTTTGTCATACAAAGGAAGCCCTCTATTCTTAATTGTTTTTAGGTTGTGTGAAGAACACATAAATATTATCAAATGTCTTTTGATATTCAGGATAGTTGTGTCATTTACACTGTAATGTAAACCAATATGCTATCATTTGTTCTTGGATTAGACTAGGGGTGAGGCAAACCGTTTCTGTAAAGGGCTGGGTAATAAATATTTTAGATTTCATGAGGCATTTAGAGTCTCTATCTTCTTGTTTTTGGTTTTAGTTTTTCCAAAACAAGTAAAAAATGCAAAACTATTCTTAGCTCTATACAAAAACCGGCCAATGGGGGCAGGGGGCAGGCAACAATCCTCTAGATGCTGGGATTTTGCCTGGAGGCTGTAGAGTTCGGCAGCCAGCCCCACTGTCCTCTTTGTCCCAACCCACAAAAGCACACCCACACCCAACTGACCCCCCTCCAAGTGTTATACAAACTGCAATACACTCTGTTGGGAAGACTAAAGATGGTACCCCGGAGACCCTGTCAGCAAGATGTAACTCTGATTAAGAATCCTGAGGGCTTTGTTCATTCAAGCCAGACAAGTCCACAGTAGAGAGCTGTCTGTCTTGAAAACAATTACAGATGCGGCCTTTGGGGCCTGCTGTGAACCCCATTAAGATTTTAGGAGAAACATATAGCATTTTTAAGCAAGCTGTACTTTTTTTAAAAACAAGTAACAGCTTGACTAAAAGGGATAGAAATAGATCCAAATGAAGAGATCTCTGGGTTCCTACCCTTCAACAGACAAGAAGCAGGGTTAGAAAACGGCAAATCATGGGCCATCTGTTCTGGAGAAGAGAAAAATACCTGGGGGCACAATGCCACGAGCCCTAGAGAACCGCAGACTGGAGAACCACAGACACAGCACACGAGCACAAAACACAAACACGCAGCACAAAAGCAAATAACCGGCTCCCAAACCAGCAGCATGACAACATGTGCCTGACTCAACTCAGCCAGCCCGTCAATGGGTCAGTGACTGCTGTGTGGCTCCTGTCCTTCTCCTTGCTGAATGCCGTTCAAACTGACTTCGCACCAAGTGCTTGTCCTACAACGCCACAGCAGGACACCAAAATTAAACTAAGAGGCTAGGAATCCCAACAATGGTTGTATTACAGCAGGTGAAAGGAGGCTGACTGGAGAGAGACATGACAAAAGTTTCCAGGGTGATCGAAAATGTTATTAACAATGAATTGTATAGAGGTGTATCCATTTGTCAAACTGCATCCAACTATACATTGAATATCTATGCATTTTATTAAATGTAAATAGTATGATTCTTTATATTAAACATCTATTAAGAAAGTAAATGCCCTGCAATGGAAGGGCAAGGGCTTAAAGTGCCTTTTCTCCAGAGGCCCCAAGAAGTACTCTTCATGAGTAGCACAAATAAAGATGCTAAAGGTCCTTCTGAAACATGCAGCTTTGCTCTGAGTGGTAAGAGTTCTATCATAAACGATGAAATCCTCTTCAGTGAAATTCCTCTTAAAGATGTAAATAGTAATTCTCCATTTGTTTATTTAAACAATTAAATGCCAATAAATAAGCCTGATTTTTAAAACAGGACTTATTTTCACTCCAAAGCCAGATTTACCAATCCTATTATCAATAATGAAGATATTTCCAAAAAGTTAGTGGAGAGGAGGATAAAAAACTTTAAAATTATTAAAGTCTAACTTGAACTATTTCAGGCATTTAATGTTATAAGTTATTTCATGACCAAAAAGAAGAAACACTATGTTTCCTAATGCATAGTAAGATGATGAGGATAGTATAGTAAATCATCAAAATTTCAAAATTAAAATCACTCAAAAAGTGGAAACTCAAAAAGCACAAGCCACTCAGTCGAATTCCAATTCATTCTGACCCTACCGGACAGAAGAGAATTGTCCTGTGGGGTGTCCATCTTTCTCCTGAAGACTGGCTGTTGTATTCAAACTGCTGACCTGGCACAATGCTGTCACAGCAAAGAGAAAGGATTTCATAATGGTTGAACATGTATCTGGGAGAAAGATTCTACTCCCACAAAGACATATAGCCTCAGAAGCCCTATATAGTGTCACTAGGAGTCGAAACCGACTCGATGGCACTTAGCAACAAGCAGCTTATACCTAGAGCCAGGATTATTTAAGGGTTAAAAAAAAAAATCTATCATACTGGTACTACAGAGACCATGTAACCTTTTCAAGCTTGCTATAGTATTATTATTTAAATATAGTCACTAATTCCTGAAAGCAGATTGTAAAGTCATTCTTTAATATAATAAATGTTTGCTTCTAAAAGGAAATAAACCAAATTTAGACTTTAAGCTAATCTTGTCTGAGTCACTTAATGTTTCTGGATCTCAGTTTTCTCATCTATAAAATGAAACTGGATAAAAACATCTCTGTAGTTATAACTGGAGTCCTTGTGTGGCACTGGACCACAAGGTCAGTTTGAACTGCAAGTCACTACCCGCTCCTCAAAACCCTACACAGGGGTTGTTATGAGTTGGAACTGACTTGACAGCACTTAATAACATCAAACAAAATTCTATTAATTCTCTAATAAGGAAATAGCAAAATATCATATTGTCAATAATTATTAGTTTACATTATAGGATTCTCTCAGAGTTCTGGTGTGGCACTGTAGGATAAGCACTGGACTGCTAGCCACAAGGTCGTTGGTTCAAACTCACCAGCTGCTCCTCTAAAACCCTATACATGGTTTCTATGAGTCAGAACCAACACGATTGAAAGGGAAAAAACAACCCGGTGCTGCTCATCAACCACACCGCACACCAGATGGCCCATCTAGAGACTTTTATTCAGGGTGAGGAAGAGGAAGGTGACCTCTGCCAGAGAGAGAAGGCAAGAGGCAAAAGAGAGGAGAGGAGAGGAGAGGGGAGGGAAGGGGAGGGGAGATGAGGGGAGGGGAGGGGAGGAATGGAGAGAAGAGAAGAGAAGAGAGAGTCAATGGGAAGGGAGTGGTCTTATATAGGTTCAACAGGAAGGGAGTGGTCATTGCTAAGGTGATTTAGCTCTGGCCTATCAAAAGCCATGTTGCCCTTTAAACTACGTGCCTTGTAGCTTAGGGTGGGGAAACAGAAACCTAAGATAACAAAATGGAGTTGAAGGGAGGGGAGAGGAAAAAACCCAGAAGGTACAGCCTAAAATGGCGGACCTGATATTGTAACAACGATGGCATTTAACAACAACAACAAAGGATTCTCTGCTTTCCACCAAATTATTTCAAGCAAGCTCCCTAAATGTAATTTACACTTCCCCCCCCCAAAAAAAACACTTGATGTTTATAGAAAGTGCAATTCCACAGTCTACATTTGCATTAATAATCATAGTTGTTGTTGTTGTTGTTGTTGTTATGTGCCGTGGAGTCGGAACCGACTCATAGCGACCCTGTACAGGGTTTCCGAGGGTGTAAATCTTTATGGGAGTAGAAAGCCTCATCTTTCTCCCGCGGAGCAGCTGGTAGTTTCGAACTGCTGACCTTGCGGTTCACAGCCCAAGTCGTAACCACTACGCTACCAGAGCTCCTTAATAATCATAGTTATCTCACACTAAATAGCAGAGTATATCTAAAAGTATTTTAGAAGAAAGGGCACTTACAATTCAAAGCTATTTCGGACATCTTGAAATATATTCAAATAGATAATATGTAATAAATGGGGCTATTTTTCTTTGATAATGATGTGAGAGGAAGGAGTGTGTATGAAACAGACCCAGAAATTATGAACTCTAATGGGCTTGAGAAAGTTCACAGTAGAACTGAACACATCTCACTAGTGTGAGGTACACACACCTTAGGATAATCAACCATCTGAGATTAAAGGAGAACATTTACTCAAGGACAAAGATCAGAGGGTTGGAAAAAAAGGAAGAATGGAAACAAAAAAATAAAATGAAGCAAAATGTGCACAAATTGCCAAATGTAAAACTGGCGATCTGCTAGATTAGCCTTTATCCAACTTACAACATTTTTTTTAAAGTTCATGGTAAAAATCCAGTCTCGTTAATTTCCATTTTCCATAAGCTTTTGAAGTCCCCTCATACAACAAAACAGATGGCAAAAATTATTTGATATGAAAACATTACCTGATCAATGATAGAATTTAGCTTGGTAAGCAGCAGAAATCCTCGACCATGAATGAGGTACTGTCCGAGGGTTGCCATGTGTGTCTCCTCCTCTTCTTCCTCCCTGGCCTCCGTCCTCTGGACCACAGCATTGCAAAGCCGGTTGACATCGGTCAGAAATTCACGTGCCAATGAGTTACTGTTGGTACTCATGACCAAGCTAGAAAACAATGATTGGAAAAGAGCAAGACTGAAGAAAAAATTTTAATGTACATTTTTTTAAAAGCTTTTGTTGTGAATTGAGTGACAATTCACATGGGAGAACAACGGTTTTATATTCATCCTGTCATATTTTGTTTCATTGCAACGATTAATATACATTTTTAAAGTATGTTTTTATTGTTGTCTGTTTTTAAATGAAGAGTGACTAGAAATGACTGGGCATAGGTACTTAACCCTATAATGCTTTCACACATTTGACCTAGTCAGGAGCTCCTTACATAATTCCTGCCCTGGCAGAAACCAGTCCCAGGCTTTGAAATGCTAAGGGATAACCAAGAAAGGGTAAGCAAATGCCTCTGCAAAGAAAATGCAGCAAGTGGCACCAGTGAAGGTAGAGCTTGACTTCCAACCTCAATAACCTCATTGTGGAATAAAAATAAAGTCATTACTTCTATTCTTGTTCATCTGTTTCAAAACAGGCATATGGATCTTTTAAGAATAGAGTTGGTTTTCACTTGATAGAATCTATAATCACTACACCTCATCAGCTAAGGAAGGTGAAAAACAAAAGCTTCCCATTCAACTGACTTAAGTCAATGAACCAACAGGATGCAAAGAGAACCAGCTAAACAAGAAAGGGAGAAATGGGAAATTCTTAATACCACCCTGCCTTCAAGTAGTCTCACTCTTGTACTCCAATCAGAGTTCTGGGTGTCGTTACAATTAACCATCCCCTCTTTATTATAGTACATACCATTACTTTGAATATTACTAAATGTAAGAAGGAAACAGAAAACTAAAAAATATATATATAAGCATCACCCATTCTCCCAGAATGCAGCATAACCTCTTTTATATATATCGATTCTTTTATAAGGTTATAAATAATAAAATCTTTAATAGATCGAACAACCTGATTTATTGTTGTTGTTACGTGCCATCGAGTCGGTTCCGACCCATAGCGACCCTGTACAGGGTTTCCGAGGGTGTAAATCCTTATGGGAGTAGAAAGCCTCATCTTTCTCCCGCGGAGCAGCTGGTAGTTTCGAACCGCTGACCTTTAGGTTCGCAGCCCGATTCGTAACCACTACGCTACCAGACCTGATTTATATCCAGCCCATATTTATCCAAGTTTATTAAAATATTTCAGCTAATTTTTCACTGATATAATGATACAAAACTCTATAGAGGGTCACTATGAATCAGAACTGACTAGATGGCACTTCACAGCAACAACCATGAAAAAAGGAAAAAAGTGCTGCCAATTAAATAGGGACACAATTCTTATCACTTAGACTTCTCCACACAGTCCCACCTTTTGCCACCAAGACAATTCCTGATGTAGCATTTCTTAAAAGTGGATTCCTGGGCTGTTCTTCTAATGCGTAAGTTCTGATGTTATGTTTTCTTATCTTACCAATTGGGTTTAGCAGAAAATTTCAGACAACATGTACAAAGTCTCAAGGAACGTGGGAGCTGGATATTTGCAGTGCCCACAATACATGTCACTTGGCTGGAGGGCAGGAGATGAACATAACTCTGACTGAGTCCACCAGTGAGCAGGCCAGGAGCCAGTCCAGCTGACAGTGCTGTTTGTTGTTGGTGTTAGGCTGAGTCGGTTCCAACTCAGTGACCTTATGAACATTAGAATGAAACACTGCCCTGTCATGCACCAACCTAACAATCGTTAAGCTTGAGCCAACTGTTGCTGCCACTGTGCCAATCCATCCTGTTAAGGGTCTCCCTCTTTTTTGCTAACTCTCCACTTTACCAAGCATTATGTCCTTCTCCAGGGATTGGTCCTTCCTGATAATATGTCCAAATTAAGAGAGATGAAGTCTGGCCATCTTTGCTTCTAAGGAACATTCTGGTTGTACCACCTCCAACACAGATGTATTTGTTCTTCTGGCAGTCCATGGTGCCTTTAATAGTCTTCTCCAAAGCCATAACTCAAATGCATCAATTCTTCTACTGTCTTTCTTATTCATTGTCCAACTTTCACATGCACATGAGGTTACTGAAAATACCCAAATATTGTCAATAGCCTCATATGCATGTGAAAGGTGGACAATGAACCTTTGAGGACATTCAGTCTTCACACTGATATGGTTGCTCTTGAAAACTTTAAAGAGGTCTTGTACAATAGAATGCATAATGCAATTCATCATTTGATTTCTTGACTACAGCTTTCATGATGATGGATCCAAGCAAAATAAAGTCTTTGTAACTTCAATCAATTCTCCATTTATCATGATGCTATTATTAGACCAGTGGTGAGAATTTTTGCTTTCTTTACACTGAGGTGCAACCCATACCTAAGACCATGATCTTTGATCTTCATCAGTGAGTACTCTAAGCCCTCTTCGTTTTCAGCAAGCAAGGTTGTCTCATTTGTATATCAGCAAGTTGTTAATTAGTTTCACTTCAATTCTGATGCCACGTTCATCTTCATATAATCCAGCTTCTTGGATTATTGGCTAA
The DNA here is from genome assembly GCF_000296735.1 of Chrysochloris asiatica. Taxonomy (NCBI): domain Eukaryota; kingdom Metazoa; phylum Chordata; class Mammalia; order Afrosoricida; family Chrysochloridae; genus Chrysochloris; species Chrysochloris asiatica. Next base: position 4,036,838 of record NW_006408697.1, on the reverse strand, counting down.
GCATATAGATGCATTAAGTCTGGTGAAAGAATTGACACAGATGTTTCCTGATTTTAAACCATTTAGTGTTCCCTTATTCTGTTTGAACGACTGTTTACCTATGGACTCCTCATGAGCACAACTAAATGTTCTGGAATACTCATTCTCCTCAATGTTGTCCAGATCTTGTTATGATTCACATAGTCAAAAGCCTTTGAATGGTCAATAAAGCACAATAAAACATCTTTCTGATTTTCTCTGCTTTCAGCCAAGATGCATCTGACATCAGCAGTGATACCCCACATTTATTGTCCTCATATGAATCTGGTTTTACTCTCTGGCAGTGTCCTGTTAAGGTACTGTTACAGCCACTTTTTAAATACTTTTAGAAGAGTTTTACTTGCATGTGATAGATATTTATATTATTGTCCAATGATTTCTGTATTCTGTTGGGTCACATCTCTTTGGAATAGGCACGGATATAGATCTCTTCCAATCAGTTGGCCAGGGGCTGTTTTCCCGCTTTCTTGGCCTAGATGAGTACCTCCAGGGCTACAATTTGCTGAAAGATTTCGATTTGTATTCCATCAATTCCTGGGGCTTTGTCCTTTGCCAAGGTCTTCTGTGCAACTTTGGACTTCTTCCTTCGGTACCACTAGCTCTTGATCATATGCTACCTCTTGAAATGATTGGACTTCAACCATTTCTTTTTGGTATCATGACTCTGTGTATTTCTTCCATCTTCTTTTGATGCATTCTGCATCATTCAATATTTTGTCAAAGAATATTTCAGTATTTCAAGGTGAGGCTTGAATTTTTTCTTCAGTTCTTTCAGCTTGAGAAATGTTGAGCTGCTTCTTCCCTTGTGGTTGTGTAACTCCAGGTCTTCGAATATTTCATTATAATATTTGACTTTGTCTTCTCAAGTTCCCCTTGGAAATAGTCTATTCAGCTCGTTTACCTCTTCATTTCTTCCATTTGCTTTGGCATCTCTATGCTGGAGAAGTTTTAGTCTCTTCTGACATCCATTTTCGTCTTTTTCTTCATTCTTGTCTTTGTAATGACCTTTTGCTTTCTTCCGTATGGTGTTCTTGATGTCGTCCCACAACTCTTGTGGTCTTTGGACATTAGGGTCTAATGCAACAAATCTTTTCTTGACAGGATCTCTAAATTCAGATGGGATACGTTCATGATCATAGTTTGGCTCGTGTGGACCTGTGTTTTCTTCAGCTTCAGCCTGAACTTGCATGTGAGCAATTTTTGTCTGTTCCACAGTCTGCCCCAGGCCTATTTTGACTGATGATATGGAGTTGTTCCACCGTCTCTTTCCACAGATGTAGTCAATTTGATTTCTGTGTATTACATCTGGTGAGGTCCATATGCATAGTCATCTTTCACATTGTTTAAAAAAGGTATTTACAATGAATAAATTGTTGGCCTTGAAAAATTCTATCACATGATCTCCAGAATAATTTCTATCACCAAGGCCATATTTTCCAACTACTGAGCCTTCCTCTTTGTTTCCAACCTTTGCATTCTAGTCGCAAGTCATTATCAATACATATGGGTTGCATATTTGATCCATTTTAGATTGAAGAAGTTGGTAGAATACTTTAGTACTGGCTTTAGTGGTTGGCACATAAATTTGAGTAACAGTGGTATTAACTGGTCTTTGTTGGTGTATGTATATTATCCTATCACAGACAGCATTATACTTCAAGATGGTGGTGGATGTTATGTGCCATGGAGTCAGTTCCGACTCATAGTGACCCCATATAGGGTTTCCGAGGCTGTAAATCATTACGGGAGCTGAATGCCTCATCTTTCTCCTGTGGAACGGCTCATAGTTATAGTTTCGAACTGCCAACCTTGAGGTTAGCAGCCCAATTTGTAACCACTACGCTACCAGAGCTCCTTATACTTCAAGACAGATCTTGAAATACTGGTTTTTATGTTGAATATGACACCATTCTTCTTCAATTTGTCACTTCTGGCATAATAAACCATATAACTTCAAGATTAGTGCCATGTTTTTCACAATTTTGTGCTTTGCGGGGAGAGATTTTGCTGTTTAAAATGGCCACCCAACATAAAGCTGAAGTGCTACCTAGGATTCCTAAATTCAAAAGGGTGCCAGGTGCCTTATGGAGAAAATAGGTAATCTTCATTGAGGCATGCATTATGGACTACTGGTGTGGCGCTGTGGATTAATGCACTAGACTGCATAGTTGGTTTGAGCCACAAGGTTCAAGCTCACCAGCCGTTCCTCCAAAACCCTATCAGGGTCGCTATGGGTCAGAACTGATTCAATGACACTTAACAACAACAAATGGTGCTATTGGCCTTAAATTTAATGGTAAACTTTTAAATGTTAATGAATCAACAATATAAGATTAATAAGGAGCCTTTCAACAGAAACACACATAAAGCAAGGTTATGGATTGATCAGTTGACAAAAATGTGACCAGAGGCTCATGGGAACCTTGCCCTGTATCTCACGTAGGAGAATTGGTCCGATATTTGCTAATTCAGGGTTTGTGCCAATTTTATAGACCATAACAACCACGAATAATGAGAATCAGCTGTATATGTTTCCATGACTAGGATCTTAAATAGTCATACAAACGACTTGCTTGTTTCACTTAAGTGTTTTGGAAATCTTTTCACCTGTGTGCTTATTCTTTTTAACAGCTACACAACATTCTATTGTATGTACATAGATGTTTCATAAACTAAATGCACTGTAACTATGAAGCCAATCTCTTAATGTTTATTATTTGTTATTTTTTAGTTTTTCATTACCATAGAGAAAGCTGCAGTGAACACCCTTGAACTATTGGCAAATTTATCCTGTGATGATTTCTTAGGATAAAATCTTTAAAGCAGGAATCGCTATTCACATAATAAGTTTCACACATTTCTTGGTAGGTATCATCCTAAAGTAATTTATAATTTTCATTGTTATTTTTAACAGAATTTAGTTTTATACAATCTACTTGGGATAGAAAGCTAGTATATAAGAAGGCACAGGAAGTTTATTTTGACATAGTAATCATATATCTCTGGAAGCATAGTGATTATGAGTCAGACTGCTAATCACAAGGTCAGCAGTTCGAAACTACCAGCTGTTCTGTGAGAGAAAGATGAAGCTTTCTGCTCCCTTGAAGATTTACATCTTCAGAAACCCTACACAGGCTGGCTATGAGCTGGAACTGACTCCATGGCACACCACCTTCACCACCAATCCTATATCCAAACTTTTTATTGCATTCTTATATTATCTTGCATTTTCCAGATATGAAACTCTAACATCTACACATAATGAAAATTCTGAGCTATTCTATTACACTTTCATACACTTCCACTCACCTTCTGTCTAACTGCACTTGGTTAACATTAACAGAGAAACACTATTAGAAGTAATAGGAGGCACTTTAGCTTTTTACACGAAAGAAATTATTAAATTACTAATATAATCTTGTAGTGCTGTAGGATAAGCACTGGACTGTTACCCACACAGTCAATGATTCAAACCCACCAGTTGTGCCTCAGAAACCATATACAGCGTTACTATGAGTTGGAAACAGACTCACCAGCACTTAATAACAACAACAATCTAATCTTGGGGTCCTGGTGTGGTACTAGAGGATAAACACTGGATTGCTAACTGCAAGGTCAGTGGTTCAACGCCACCAGCTGCTCCTTAGAAACACTACATAGGATCACTATAAATCAGAACCAAATCAAGGGCACTTAACTACAACAACAACAATCTAATTTTAGCATTATATTCTTTTAACCATTATGAAATATGGCATTGTGTGAATAACCCACAATTTATACATATATCCATCTCAAGCAATAGAAAGCTCAGTTATTTTGGGGGATGTTAATTAATGTCATGTAATTATGCAGTTTCAGAGCCTCAGACTGAGTCAAGTATTATGCCATGTCACAAAATATTGATTAGATATTTACCAGTATTTCAACGTTTCCGTAACATTGAGTCTTTTTTATAACACGAACTCATGAAACAGATTAAACAAATCTTCTTTGAATAAAGCTCCACCTAGGAAAAAAAAAAAGAAAAAATTAAGACAAACATCTTAATGGCAATATTAAACCACAAAGAATTTAAACAAGTGAAGGGGTCTACTCCTGTGTTCTGACATGAGAATCAGTGATGTGGGATGTCTGAATCAGTTGACAATTTTAGAATCTCAAAAGCACACTGAAAAAAGAAGGTCTATGCCACTCTAAACTGCTCTGAAAGGGTCCTGGATAGAGAGGGAGAAAATGTGGAACAAAACTAAAAATTATATCTATATATAAAAAGACTGGATTTACTGGTTAGAAAGAGACTGGAGAAAGCCCAAACCATGGTCCGCGGTCACCCTTCAGGTCTGGAACGGAACTCACACTCATGATCCAATTTTCAGCTAAGCATACATAGATCTATAGAGGGGCAACAACACTAGTAAAGTATGCTTATCATGGGACGGTCACCCAACCAAGATTAAAAAGACAATATTTACCTGAAGACAAAGTTGAGAAGGGATGGCAAGGTGAGAGGAATAGAAATGGGAACTGTATAATTTATTGAATGCAAAATTGATGTTCTTTTTCTGCAAATCTTCACTCAATTCACAATAAAAAGCTTAAAAAAAAAAAAGTCTCACTACAGGAATTGAGCCTTGAGGGGAACTGTAGAACAGAGTGACCTGAATAACAAATTGATCCTAGATCTCCACCCCTCTCCTCCTAACTTATGACCTCCAGGTAAAGTACAAATTAATTCTACAGGGAAAACAATCAGATCAACATCAATCTGCTAGCATCTATTTCCAGAAGGCAGTGGAACTTCACCTACATATTACTCAAACACAAATTTCCACCCCAAAGTCCTATGGATATCCAAGTTATAATCCTGTCAGGATGAAAGAAAGACACTGGAGGCTTTATGTGATGTCGGAAAATACTACCAGCAAACAATGACTAAATCACCACCAATTTCATACCCTTGTTGAAGGTTGTCAATGCCAATCTTTCATGTATGATATGATGAAGGCTATTTCTAGAACACAAAAGTCTATACTGCGACTTCAGGGACAGCAACAAGATGCTTCTCGCTTGAACTACCTGCTCTCCCCTTCCCTAGTATTTTTACCTGGACAAAACATGGAAGATGTTGATTTGCTGTGCTGTTGTTGTTATGTGCCGTGGAGTCGGTTCCGACTCATAGTGACCCTGCATAGTAGCGAGGCTGTAAATCTTCATGGGAGCAAAAAGCCTCATCTTTCTCCCCTGGAACAGCTGGTAGTTTCGAACTACTGACCGTGAGTGATTTACTATAGTATCAGGCGAACATGAGGGTTTACTTTGAGTCACAGGATTTTAATCAGCATGATCTTCGTTAGCTGCTTCACAATACTCAAATCTGGAGAACTGTCATGAGGTCCGTTCAGCTTGGAAAACAATTCTTGTATTATACTATTCCAAGTACACTGCTCTAGATACTTGGGGATAAAGTGGGCAGAGTTGCTGAGTGTGAACCAGAAAAGAGCACCCTTCCTGGGCACACACAGCCCCACAGAAGAGCATATAGCCCTCAAAGCACAGGGAGAGGTCAGTCTCCACTCGTCCAGTCAGCTGATGGAGCACTTTACACAGTGCAACACTGCTCAACCAAACAGACAGCCTGAGACAGAGCCGGCACACTCTTCCAGCCCTGCTCCTGCTGCTCTTGACCTGAGCAAATAACCTACATCTTAAGTCTAAAAGTACAGAAAGAGAAACCAGCAGTCCAACTATAAGCCTAAAGTGGTGGTAGTGTTGTTAAGTGCCATCATGTCAGTAGTCACTCAGAGTGACCCTGTACAAGATTTCCAAGGAGCAGCTGGTGCATTTGAACCACTGACTTGTAGTTCAAACCAACTTTGTGGTCCAGTGCTTTGTCCCACAGAGCCACACCAGGACTGTATTAATCATTCTGACTACTAACATTCCTTAGCTTTGACTACTACAGGGTGGGCCTGTCTATTCTGCAAAAGTAAAATGACTCCAGCTAGTTCGGCATGGCCATTAGAAGTGAAAGCTGACAGAGAACTGAGCTATCTGTTACTTTCTAGACCAAGCTAAGGAATTTCTCTAATGCTCTTAAAGGGCTTATTTCTATTTTGCAACACCAATTGGGGTATCAGGGCATTGAATTCCACACGATCCAAGATCATAATTGTACCCATATCTGCCAGCAGCCAGCCAAGTCCTCCTTTACTCTGTCATCTTTCTTACAGAACACAATAATCTCGTTTTTATTATACTCTGTGTGGTACTTGTTAAGTGCCATCGAGTTGGTTCCAATTCATAGTGACACTGTATAAGTTCCTGAATATGGACGCTATCTATTTCCATATTCTGTGATCTCCCTATATTGAACTGAGTGTCCATAAATCTAAGGATAAATATTTTGATAGATAGACCATGTCCTAGGGCATTGCATATAGACAGTGGCTTCAAAATATTCATGGAAAAACTCCATTATCACTTAATTCCATTTTTCCACAAACTTCTTGAACCCACCAACCCTCATATTTGCCTCTTTTTCAAACATTAGTGATACCCTGTAGCTACTTACCTATATGGCTGGCTGATTCCCCAGGCCACAAGTCCTTTATGGCTAGGGACTCCATCGTATTATTTGTACATTTTATAGTTACAATTATAAAATTTAAATTCAATACCATTACTATAACTTTAAACTTCCAATAAAAATAATGTTTTAATGTCATGATAAAACTTACACCCAATAATTCTAGAGTTTTCATATCCTTACATTTTAGCATAAATGGAAAGCAAATTACAAAATGACTATCATCATATAAATGACCTTAGAAAAATAATAGGTTCTTTCTTAGATACACTAACTGGTAAAATGCAAAATATGAAACCAAGAAACATTGACTTAATGTATTAGCTACATTTACCAGTTTTGTGTGCTCAGACAATTTCATCAATATGCCATTTAGTTCAACAAATGTTGGCTGCCCCTCTCCTCTATGCCAGCTACTGCTTTAGGCACCAGGTATAGTTGTTGTTGTTGTTGTTGTTGTTGTTGTTGTTAAGTGCCACGAAGTCGGTTCTGACTCATAGTGACCCTGTACAGGGTTTCCGAGGCTGTAAATCTTCACGGGAGCAGAAAGCCTCGTCTTTCTCCCACAGAACAGCTGGTAGTTTCGAACGGCTGACCCTGTGGTTTGCAGCCCGATTCGTAAGCACTACACTAATAGGACACAACCAAAATTCCTCCCCTCAGGAATTCTAGTGGGAGAACGTGAGACAAAACCTAAGCATGTATCACGATGCCAGGGAATGATAAGTACTATGAAGAAAGGCAAAGGGTGCGGATATACACAATGATGGTGCTTTAGACAGGGTGATGAAGAAGGTCTGAAGAGATCTTTGAGCAACATCTGAATAAACTGAGGAAATAGCCTCTGTGGGTATACTAGAAAAGAACATCTAGGACACTCAGACAAGTGTATGCTCAACACACTGAATGTTGGGTGCAAGAGAAAAACAGAGGTTGAAAATGACTCCCACCTCAGGGGACATTTACATCAACTAGCTTAAGTGCCATCAAGTCAGTTACAATTCATACGGTTTCCAAGGAGCGGCTAGTGAGTTTGAATCATAAAGACAATGTTCTGCATCCTACTTTGGTGAGTTCTGTCTAAGGACTTCAAAGCTTTCAAGCGTCCATCTAAGACACAACTTTCGTATCTTCCTGTCTAGAGCAAAGGAGAGCAAATACAATCACATATTCAAGGGAGCAAGTAGTCCAAAAGACTAATGGACCACATGAACCATAGCCTATACAACCTGAAACCCGAAAAACCACTACCATCTGTTCTGGCTGGGATCACAACAGACAGAACAATATAGAACAAAAAATCACATTCACAAAATAGACGGCTTACTGACAGAGACTGGAGAAGGCCCAAAGATTATGGCCCTAAGACATCCTTCTGACCTGGAAAACTGAAGCCATTCCCAGAGACCCCACAAAGTAACAACACCCAAGAGGACTATGGTCCTCAGAACAATCATGACACAAAGTCAAAGTACAACACTGACCCAAAAGCAAAGGTGAAACAGTGGGAAGAGGTAGAAAATTCAGAAGAAAGGAACTGGAGAACTCATAGCAGAAATGGGAAAAGTACGAACACACTGTGGGGAATGTGTTCAGCCAATATCATGAACCCTTTAAATATTTTTTAACAATAATAAAAATAAATAAATAAGTGATGTGTCGACTAAAAAAGGACTGAAAGCAGGAGCTGGACGGGGAGAGGGATGGAAGCTACTTCTGAAGGAGTACTGAGTTTCTGTTTAGGGTGTGACATAGAACACTCAGAAATGGAGAGCGGTGATGGGAAGCCTCCTGCCCCACGGCTCTCAGCTGTCTCAGAGCCCGAAGGGCATGGCCCACTACTGGCTCTTCTATATTGATGGTGGTAAGGATTGCCCCCTATCTGTTTCTGTGAGGGCTCATTTTACACCCAGTGAGATTCCTTAGGGCTCCATACAATTTATTTGCATGTTCCCACCCCACAAAAGTGCTATATCCTTTATTTAGTGTTCAGTCCACTAGGTGAGTCACAAATATTTCACACTTGCATAGTCCCACACAGTCCTGTAGATCGTCCTGGTTTGGCATTGTAGATTAATGCACCGGACTGCAAAGTCGTTTGAACCACAAGGTTGGCGGTTCAAGCTCACCAGTCGCTCCACAGAGACCATATACAGCGTCACTATGGGTGGGAACAGACTCGATGGCACTTCACAACAACAACAACAACAACAACAACAACACAGTCATTTGTTGGGCATTATAAAGCCTGTGACCAGAAAACTCGTATCAAGTAATTCACTGCACTGCAATGGTGAATGCAACTAATGTGTTGAATTATACAGTGAAATATGGTAGAAATGGCTAACTTTTTGTTGTGCAAATTTTACCACAATCAAGTTTTTTTGAAACTACTTTTTAAAGTGAGAAAAGACCCTCATTTCTACTGGAGTAAGGTAAAGTGTGAAAAGTAATGAGTGGAGTATGGGGTGGGAAGAGGAAACAGAAGTTGCCCTAGTACTGTTTCTCCCTAAAAAAAAAAAGAAGAAAAAAGAAAAAAAAATCCAAGTTTCTTTCTCATTTTTCTTCAAAAAGGAAAGACTAAAAAGTTTTTCAGTCTGTTTGAAAGGTTGAAAGATAGTGCCTGTTGGTAAGATTGGGAAAAAACCAGGTTGGGAAAGAAAGTTTGAGAGGTCTCTGAGAAATTCACACTGTTCATGGGTGAGGTTGGAACTGCGCCACCAAGCAGGGAATCATCAGCAGGTAGGTACTATTCTAAAAGGCACAAAACCTGACAGACGAAGTAACCTAGAGGAGTGCCCTTCTCGGATAAAACTTTCTGTGATGATGGGACTATTCTGTGAGTCCCAAAGTCAGACATGCCTCTACCTTCCAACCACCTGCCCCGCTCAGGGCATTCTCTACTTCCGGATTGCAACGGCCACATGGAACTCAGAGACAATACTCCTGATTATGAGGCTTATTAAGGAAGTTAATAGGTTATAACTCCAGATCAGGACAGCCCAGGCACACTCAGGCCCTTGACTTTTGTCTCTTAGACCAAAGCCACATGCACAGGTGGTAGTCAACATTTGGAATGTGGCTAATGTTCTAGGAACAGAATGTTTAATTTAATATTAAGCAATTTAAATTTTATACTTAAAAAGGCTTATATATTTAGTATTTACCACACTGAACAACACAGACGTAGAAAGCGTAAATGGCACAAAGAAGAGAGTCTAGCACTGAGCCTGAGGGTTAAGAGTCATTCAGAGTCAGGGAGAGGAGGAGCACCAGCCCATGAGACTGAGAAGGGGCAGCTACTGAGGTAGCAGAAGCCAGGAGAATGGTATCTCTCAGAAACCAGATGACAAAAGCCGGAAGCCAGAGACAGTGACCAACTGTGTCGAATTTTGTAGGGAGGTTGAATAAGAAGACAGAACTGACCAATTGATTTAGCAACATGGAACAAAGAAGTTACTGACAACCTTGGCATGTGCTCTCAGTGAAGTGGGCAAGAGGGGTGAGTTAAGAGAGATAGGAGTTCAGACAGCGTTTCTGAGAAGTTCCGCCATGAAGGGTGCAAGGAAATAGGTGACAGAAATAGGTGCAAGGAATTCCTGAAGGAACCATGAGATGAAGCGAAGGCTTACAACAAAATTATGTTAGAGGTGGGTGGGGAGAGATTTTAGCATGTTTGTATGCTGAGGAGAATGATCCAATAATGGAAAACAGATAAAGCAAGAATGATAGGAAATCATTCCAATTTTCCTATAACCCAATTCTCCATCATGTCCCCAAGAATAGAACAATAGGCTATCAAGAAGTTTATGGAAATGTAGATGTAAAATAACTACAGAAGTCTTCTCATCTGGAAGATGAGTATCTCCATCAAAAGCTGAGTAATGCCAGAAAAAGCAGAGAAAGAGCGGTCCACAGAGCAGGTACGGAGTTTTGAATCTTGTTCAAGGTTCCGGACACCAGTTTCCCACACCTACCAGTGGAGAAATCTGCCTGTAGAAGCAAAATATGGTGCTTTCTGAATCTATCCAGACTGAATCGATCCCAGCAGCCAGAGGTCCTGAGGTCAGAGGGCGAGACAACAGCCAAACGGAGGCAGTGACCCAGCGCTACAAGTCATGGAGCTGGGTGTCTGGAGGGAAGGGTGTGACCGATTTTTCATCTTTCATTTTTCACATGTCTTTTCTCTTCACTCCGTTCGCACCCTCATTGCCCAGCCCAGACACCTTCAGGTGGGAGCAGCACACCCCCAAAAGGGTCCAGCATTGCACCCACAGTTTTCCCATGGCACAGAGAGGAAAACCGCAGGCTGCTTCTGATGGCGTCTGACTCTGGGACCCAGCCCCAAAGTTGACCTGAGTGGGACCCTTTACCCTGCATGCACAACAAAGGCCACTGGAAAACCAATCACAATTTTATTTTTATTTTTGACTGGTGGTTTCTGTCTCTGCTTTTATAATGTTTCTGTCTTTGGCCCTTTTGACCTAACTCTTTTCCCTGGGGTTCGAGCTTTCTCGCCCTACCTTAAGCAACAAGAGACAGCAACTGTGCTCATACAGCCAAGCTACAAGCACATCCTGTAATACCCCACCATCTGGACAAGAGCCAATAACAGCTTCCAGGCTATACACTTGAAATGGGAAGCCTATCTCCAGATCATATCCACCCGGAGATGCTCAGTAAGCTTAACAACAAAGCAACATACATCCATTTAGGTATTAAAAATCCACATAACTACTGAAAATGTCCAAGAAAACACAATTGAAGGTCTCAGCACATGTCCAAAAACAGAAAAAAAAGTAACTGGGAAAAATGAGCAGGAAGCAGACACAGGCTTTCCAGTAGAAGAGCAGGCTCTGGATCTGCCTGAGAAGGAATTCAGAATAATGATATGGAAACAAACTTACATGCTTTGAAAAGGGGTGGAGGAAAATAAGGAAGAAGTCAGGAAAGTGCTACAGGAGCAATCAAACAAGATAGATACAGCATTGGAAACAATTCAAAACTTGCAAAAAGAAGTCCAGATGATTAATAATAAAATAATCAAAAACGGACAATACACTGAAAGGGCAAAGGAGTAGAGTGGAAGAGATGGAAGCCAGAACAAGTGAGCTGGAAGACTAATCTGTCAATACTGCTAAGATAGAAGAGCAAGCAGATAAAAAGGATAAAAAATCTGAAGAGAGTCTAAGATTCATGCTGGATGACATGAATAGGAATAATGTAAGAATTACTGGCATTCCAGAACAGGAAGAATGACAGAAGTCCACAGAAGAGACAGTTGAAGAGCTTCTGGAAGAAAATTTCACTAACATCTTGAAGGATGAGAAGAAGCTAAACAAACCCCTAGAAGAAAAGACCCCAAAAGAAAATCTCCGAGACATATCATAGCCAAACTCTCCAAAATCAAAGTCATGAAGAGGATCCTAAAAGCAGCCAGGGAAAAGAGAAGTGTTACCTACAAAGGCAAGCAAATCAGATTAAGCACTGACTTCTCAGCAGAATCCATGCAGGCAAGAAGGCAATGGGGAAGTGAGGGAAAAACAGCAATGAAGTGAAGAGCTAAGCCCTACAATGTTCAATAGACTTCAGTGAACCCGGGTGAAGACCTGGTTGGCCAGCACTGTGGCAAGACCTGGGGACTCTTGGGCCCAGAGTCAGTGTCATAGCCACAGAGGACTAGAGTGGAGAGTGAAGTGCCCAGATGATAAGAAGAGAGGGCATATGCATAAGAACACCCACACTTGCAGATAATACCCACTTGTCCTGGCTTCAATGACTAGATGATCAGAGCTTAACCAGAAGTAAAAAGAAGAGGGGAAAAAAAAAGTATTCTCATACAATTTGATGAACTTGACCTACACCTATGGAAGCAGTAGCTCAAAAGAGGGAAT
>NW_006408697.1:4008807-4024146 GCF_000296735.1 Chrysochloris asiatica | reverse complement strand
GGGGCTGATGCAATGAAATGCAGATGGGTCTCTTGTGATACAACAGTGAATAATTGTTATCAGAACTGATTGTGAAGGTTGGGAATGTAAAGGTAGACGTTTTATGGCAAGGAGGGGAGTGATTAACTTTTCAGTCTAGGAGCGGAGGTCCCTAGGACCATCAAGGGAGAAGAGTGGAGAGTGGGACCCTACCCAGAGAAGCAGTGATGCCTGAAATGGAGGCAGAGATGATGATGTGGAGCGATGGAGCAGCTGGAGACTTTGGATCCAGAGAGGGAGAGTAACTGTGTGCTGAAGACCTGGGAGGTACGGGGGGTAGGATAGCAAGGTATACCCTTTGGTTGGTTGATGATGCATGGAGAGGATTGTAACCATGGCAATGAGACGATATGATAGAATGAATGTAAAATTAATGTTATTCCATGTAAACTATCACATAATTCACAATAAAACATTTAAGAAAAAAAAAAGAAGAAGAAGGCAATGAGAGACATATATAAAATCCTAAAAGAAAAAAACTGCCAACCAAGAATCTTCTATCCAGAAAAACTGTCAATCAAATACGATGGTGCAATCAAAACATTCCAGGACAAACAGAAGCTAAGAGATTTTGTCAAAGCCAATCCAGTGCTTCAAAACAACCTAAAGGGAATTCTTTAGAATAAAAACCAGTAAGAACAGACAACAACCAGAGACTGACAGACATGGCAACACCACCTGGAACTCAGTACACAGATAGCAGAGTTCAGAACAGAACAAAATTACAGCAATGAATTCAGAGGACCTGTGAAGCCAACTGAAGATCAAAATACTAACAATGTCAAAGAAGAGAAAAATATAGGAACAGAAACCCAGGTGGTGAGGAGGTCGAGAAGATTTGAGGATACAATAGACTTGTCTTAAATGCAAGGAAAACTTAATAGACAATAGGGTAACCACAAAGAAAATTACTACTTCACAACTTAACATGAAAATGAAGATCCAAGCAGAACAAAGAAACATTAAAACTAAGAAAAAACCGACAATAGCACTAAAAATATTAACTCAGCACAAGAAGGCATGCAGAACAAAGAAACAAATAGCACCACAAAAAAATTAACATAATGACAGCAGTTAATCCATTGTTGTTGTTATTGTTAAGTGTTGTTGAGCTGATTCCAACCCATAGTGACCCTGTATAGGGTTTCCAAAGAGTAGCTGGTGAGCTTGAACTGCCAACATTGCAGTTCAAATGGCTTTGCAGTATGGCGCATTAACCCACAGCGCCACACCAGGACTCCAGCTAATCCATACCTATCGATAATTACACTGAATGCCAATGGATTAAAAGCACCAGTGAAGAGACAGAGAGTGGCTGAATGGATAAGAAAACAAGACCCTTCAAAATGCTCCCTGCAAGAGACACACCTTACACACAAAGACAAAACCAGACTAAAAGTTAAAGGATAGAAAAATATATACCAAGCTAACAGCAATAAAAAACAAGTAGGAGTGGCAATACTCATCTCTGATAAAATAAACTTTAAGGCAAAATCCAGCATAATAAAGAAGGACACTATCTCAAGATTAAAGAGTCAATTGAGCAAGACGACATAACTATAATTACCATCTACACTCCAAATGAAAGGGCACCAAGATAGATAAAGCAAACCTTACTAGAATTGAAAAAAGGAATAGATAAATCTACAATTATATTGGGAGATTTTAATACACCACTTTCAAAAAGGGATAGAACAACCAGAGAGAAACTCGATAAAGTTCCTCTGGAACCAAACAGCACACTCAACCAACTCGACCTCATAAATGTGTACAGAGCATTCAACCCAACAACAGCACAATACCCACTTTTCCAGTGTGCATGAAACATTCTCCAGAATTGACTATGTGGTTAGGTCACAAAGCAAGCCTACATAAACTTACAAACATCAAAATACTTCAATGCGTCTTTTCAGACCACAATGTCATGAAATTAGAAATCAAAAATAAGAAGACCAAGGAAATAAAGTTTAATACATAGAAACTGAATAACACCCTACTGAAGAGTGACTGGATAATAGAGGAAATTAAATGTGAATTCAGAAAGTTCCTAAAAACAAATGAGAATGAAAACACAACATACCAAAATCTCTGGGACACAGCAAAAGAGGTGCCAAGAGGACAATTTATTGCAAAAATTGCACACATCCAAAAAGAAGAAATAATCAAAATTAACACATTTACACAACATCTCCAGCAACTAGAAACAGACTAACAGAGGGAACCTACAGTCACACACACAAAAAGAAATTTAAAAAATTAGAGCAGAAATAAATGATCTAGAAAACAGAAAAACTATAGATAGAATCAACATGAAAAGAAGCTGGTTCTTTGAAAGGATTAATAAAATTGACAAACCATTTGCAAACCTAACGAAAGAAAAGAGGGAGATGAGACAAATAACACGCATTAGAAACCACACGGGAGAGGTCACAATTCAGTACAAAAGCTACTAGATCTCATTGGAGGATTCAGCAAAGTGACAGGGTATAAGGTCAACATCCAAAAATCAGTCAGATTCCTCTATACCAATAACTACAGTGCTTAAAAGGACATTAGGAAAGCAATACCATTTTACAATAGCTACTCAAAAGGATGAAATATCTAGGAATACATGTAATCAGTGAAACAAAGGACCTATACAAAGAAAACTACAGAACACTACTACAAGAAACCAAAAGAGACTTACAAAAGTGGAAGAATATACCATGCTCGTGGATAGGAAGACTTAACATTGTGAAAATGTCAATACTGACCAAAGCAATTTACACATATAATGCAATCCCAATCCAGATTCCAACGACATTCTTCAAAGAGATGGAAAAAACTATTACAAGCTTTATGTGGAAAGGAAATAGACCCAGGATAAGCAAAGCACTGCTTAAGAAGAAGAACATGGTGGGAAGCCTCTTACTCCTCGATTTCAAAATTTATTACAAGGCTAGAGTGGTCAAAAGAGCCTGGTACTGGTACAATGAAAGATACATAGATCAATGGAACAGAATTGAGAATCCCAAAATTAACCCATCCACATACAGCCAACTGATTTTCGACAAAGTACCTAAGTATATTGCATGGGGAGAATATAGTCTCTTCAACAGATGGTGCTGGCAGAATTGAAAAGCGATATGCAAAACACTGAAACAAGACCTTTACCTCACATCTTACACAAAAACCAACTCAGTATGGATAAAAGACCTACATGTGAATCCCAGAATTATGAAGGTCATCAATGAAAAAACAGGGACAAATGTGAGGCACTAATTACAGGGCATACACAGACTACCAAACATTTTGAAAATTACACAAACAAAAGTAGACAAAATAGATGAATGGGGCATAGTGAAAATTAAAAACTTACGTGCATCAAAAGACTTCATCAAGAGTAAAAAGGGAGCCCACAGAATGGGAAAGTCTTTTGCAACAACACATCAGACAAGGGACTAATTCCCAAAATATACAGTAACCTACAGTGGAGGGTCAGAGAAAAAGAGGAAGAACCCCAGTGAGATGGAATGGCCAAGTGGCGGCATCAATGGGCTCAAGCATGGCAACAATAGTGAGGTTGGCCCAGGATTGGACAGTGTTTTGTTCTACTGTGCATAAAGTCGCTATGAGTCAGCACCAACTCGATGGCACCTAACAACAACAACAAAACAACACCTCTACAAGAAAAGGACAAATAACCCAATTAAAAAATGGGCACAGGACATGAACAGACACTTCACCAAGAAGGAGATCCGGGCAGGCAACAAACATATGAAGAAATGTTCACGATCACTAGCCATTAAAGAGATGCAAATCAGAACAATGAGATATCATCTCACACCAGCAATAGTAGCAGAGATCAAAAAAGAGGACAATAAATGCTGGCGGGGATGCGGAGAGACCGGGAGGCTCCTGCATTGCTGGTGGGACTGTAAAATGGTCCAACCACTCTGGAAAGCAATATGGCACTTCCTCAGAAGGTTGGAAATACAAATACCTTATGATCCAGCAATTCCTCTACTTGGTATTTACCCACAAGAAATACGAGCCATAACACGAGTAGATATACGTACACCAATGTTCACAGCAGCACTATTTACAAAAAGATGGAGACAGCCTAAGTGCCCATCAACAGAAGAATGGATAAACAAACTTTGGTACATACACACAATGGAATATTATGCTATCCTAAGAATAACAAGGAAACAGCAAGCCACCGCATAAGATGGATGAACCTTGAGGACATTATGCTGAGTGAAATCAGTCAGTCACAAAAGGAGAAATATGGCACAGGGCCATTACTGTAAAAGATTAAGAAAAAGCACCCACACTAAAAGGGGGAAATTTTTTTTTTTTTTTTAAGTTTTTGTTGGTTCGGTACCGGGGTGTATAGGATAGGGGGAGGGGAGGGAGCACAGGGTAGGGAATAGACATAGGATTGTTTGGGTGCTGGGTCAGGGGAGGTGGAACACACTAAAAGGGGAAGGGGAAAGGAAAAACAAGGCGGATGGGAGAATAGCTAGGCTGGTTTACATGGGCTAAATAGGACAGAGGTAAATAACAACGTAAGCACAACTGTGGAACTACAGGGCTCGAAGATACAAGGATTGAGGCATGGATTGATTGGGTAAAAGTGGGGAAATGATGTTAAGATGTTTGGCTGTCTTTTGAATCTTGGTTTCCCTTGCCTACTATTGTAAAATAGACACTAGAAGGGGAGAGACAGGAATAGCCAGAAACACCACCAGGGAAAGCTTGTAAGTCCATCTTCAGCCTATAACTGATTGGAATACCTAAAATGGAGCTAGAACTTGCCCAGTGAAGGATGCTCCCTGCAGAGCCTTTGCATTGCCAAGACCATAGGTCTTGATCTGGTTGATTCTGATCCCCATCCAGAATCTTTTGAGGTGGGATGGCAGGCGCCATAATAATTAAGGAATTAAAATGGAAGAAATTGAGACATTAATCAAGGAATTAAAATAAATAAATGAGACAACAGGAATCCTGTTCATAGAAGAATTCATTGTTTTTGCAAAGCAACAATGAACTATTTTCCTTGGATAGCAGAGCTACAAGGAAGAAATATTCTATGCACAGGCCCCTAGTTAATTTTTCTCTTGTTGAATCATTCCCTGATTTATTCATGATTTTATTAGTATCCCTTTACTTTAGATTTTGACTCTCCCACACTTTAGTATATTTTTATTAAAAGTTAAAAGCCATATATTAACTACATTTTACACTACTTGTAATCATAGGTAGTTTTAGTACTTATATTTACAATGTTCTTAAGACTGCTACGAGACAAGATTTGTCAGTTGAATTACTACCATCTTAGGCTTAGTGATTATAAACATTCTTCCTTTGTAGCCTTAGTTTAAGACAATAAAGAATCCCTAAAAGCAACTAGGCCATAAATAAGGGCTATGGGTACAAGAATTCCTAAAAACAATTAGACTATAGATAAGGGTTATGAGACTCTACAGTTACATAAATAAGAAATCTGATCAGTAAAACAGGGAAGTTGTTTTTCATAGCCTCAGTTTTTTAAATATTCTGATAGGTGATATTTTTGTAGGCTATAAACAGATAGTGTATGGAAGAAGTTAATGGAGAGTTAATTGCACCTAACAACTAAAATTAACAAGACTCAATAGATAAAGGTTAAGAAACATATGTGAAGGTTAACTTGCTTCTCAGAGAAAAGAATAGATTTATGTAAGAACTAATGTTTAACTAAAAGGTTTCAAGGCACCAGGATGTCTCTCATATGTGTTGCTGTAACTTCTCATCCCTGTTGTAAATCTAAAGGTCATAAACCATGAAGAATGTGTCCCAGAATAGATTGTATTTTGAAGACATTGATTACTATGAAAGCAATGTTTTTTGTAATGGTATATAAGGGGGTTGTAAGATAGAATAGGAGGAGTAGTGTAGGAAGTAGTGGAGAGAAGGAAAAAGTAGAGGAAAAGAGAATGTGGTAGAATGAAGTAGAGGATGTAGTGGAGAATGGAGGTAAAGAGTGAAGAGGGAGTAATGTGTAGAAGGAAAGAGAAGTAGTGAGGGAGTAATGTACAGAAGGAAAAAGTGGGGAGTACTGGAGAAGGAAAAAGAATGGCAGAAGAATAAAGCAGGGGGGAGGAGAATAGAGGAGAAAAGAGAAGAAAGAAGGAGAAGAAGGATAAAAAAGCATGTAAGATAGAATAAGAAGTAGAGGTGGGTAGAGAAGAGAGAGAAGGAAAAAGTAGAGGAAAAGAGAATGTAGTGGAGAATGGAGGTAAAGAGTGAAGGGGAGAGTGAAGAGTAAGTAAAGAAAAGGGAGGAGAGTAAAAAAGCAGGAGGGGAATGAAAGCAGGAGCAGGGGAAGGGAGTAATGAAGCAGAAGAAGAGATGAGCAGGAGAGCAGGGCAGTAAAGAATGAACAGGACAGTAAAGAATGAGAGAAGAATAAAGCATGTAATAAGAAGATTTTGAATTCATCATGACTTATTGACTATGTGTAATTCTTTCCACCGATGAGCACATCAATCTTCGGGGAACCCTGGAATAAGTTTGCTGGGGCTGGCTCTCGGCAGTGGGACCAGTCTGAAGCAGCTAGAAGAACAGAAGATACTTCTTGAAAGAAAGACCTACAGGAAAAATAAAAAACAGTAACAGCAGTCCAACTGACTACTACAAGAACAAGTAAGTTCCTCAGGGTGCCATCAAGGCAAGTGGTCAGGTCTCCTCAAGGCAAACCCCCTTCCAAGATGGAAATTCAAATGGAATACACTAGCAGGCATATGGCCCTGCTGCTGAACACGTTGGTCACCAATAAGGGGAAGTGGAGGAAAAAGAGCAATGAAGTTGTGAACTAAATCCAACCACATTCAAAATAGACTCCTGTTAACCTGGATTGAGGAGATCTGGGGACTCCTGAGCCCAGGGGCAGGAACATGGCCCCAAAGGACTAGAATGGAGTGTGAAGCACCCAGCTATATGAAGGGAGGGGAGATGTACAAGAACACCCACACTTGCAGATAGTACCCATTTGACCCGGCGTCAATGGCTGGATGATCAGAACAGGACTAGCGGAAGAAAGAAGTGGGAAAAAAAAAAAAAGGAACTTGACCTATGCTTGTATGCAGTATGTATGCAGTATGCAGTATGACAAAGGAGCAGACAAATCTCTACAGTGAGGATCATTCCGACCCCCTTGGTACACAGGGTCGACAGGGATGGGGAATTTAGACATTGGCTACCCAAAATGGGGGGACTACAAAGGCAAGAAGTAACTGGTTTACAAGCTTTCAATAGGGAACCTAGCTCCAGAGGATACAGGGAAAGGTAGAACCTCCACTGAATTGTTTCCAACCTGTCTAGATGGAGTTGATAAAAGGCGAAGGGGATAGGACTCCTGTGGTTCAATAGGGAATGATTGATAACAGGTTTGACAGTGAGTGTTGGAAAGGTAAATGTATATGTTTGATAACACAAGGAGGAGAGCAGCTGATTTTGCAGTTCAGGAGCGGAGATCCCTGGAACCATCAAGGGAGAAAAGTGAAGTGGGAGACCATGTCAGGGAGACAGTGACACTAGGGATGGAGGCAGAGGCAATGACGTGGACAGAAGGAGCAGCTGCGGACACTGGACTCAGGGAGGGAGAGGGGCTGTGTGCCGAAGGCTGGGGGCAGGAGTGTGGGGTGTACCCTTTGGTTGTTTGATGATGCAAGCAGGGGATTGTGATCATTGCAGTGAAACAAAGTATGATAGGATGAATGTAAAGATAACGTTTACCCATGTATACTAACACATAATTCACAATAAAAAAAAAAAAGAATTCCGCTTAGAAAAGTATGTGGAACAAAGAATCCAGCAGCACCACAAAAAATACACACAGAAAAATGACAACAATCAATTCATACCTATTGATAAGTACACTGAAGGTAAATGGATTAAATGTACCAGTCAGGAGACGTAAAGAGTAGGATCCTTCAATATGCTGCCTACAAGAGACACATTGAAAGATGGAGACAACCTAAATGCCCATCAACAGAAGATGACTTTTAAAAAACCTTGATACCTGCATGCAATGGAATATCACAAAATGTTGAAGAATAATCAATCTGTGAAACACCTCATGATGTGACTGAACCTGAAACAATACGCTGAGTGAAAAGGACAAACACTGTATGAGACAAATGTTGTTAAAAAAAATAATAATAATAATATATTTTTTTTTTTTTTTAGGTTTTCTTGATAAAAGAAACAATCTATGATGGTTATGGAGGTAAGGCAAAATTATTCAAGTGCTAGAGGGTAGATGGTGTCCTGGTGTGGCACTGTGGGTTAATGCACTAGACTGCAAAGTCAGTTTGAACTGCAAGGTTGGTGGTTCAAAGCTCACCAGTTGCTCCTTGGAAACCCTCTAGAGGGTCGCTATGGGTCAGAACTGACTCAACAGCACTTAACAACAGAGGGTAGATACATGTTAACATGGGTGACAGGGCAGGCAAAATACAACCAGAGGGAGGTTAACAGAGGAAAGACAAAGATAGCGAGAGACAGAGGGAGGAATGCAATAGTTCAAGTGAATAGAAGTAAATGCTGTTAACTATTGGTACACGGAGGGGCTTCCAATCAAGGTGATGGTTTGTTGAAGGTAAAAATGATCTGCTCTATAAACCTTCTCTAAATTCACAATAAAAAAGATGGTAAAAAAAAATAAAAACAACAACAACAGTTAAGTATTGAGTATTTGGAATAAATTATTCTAGGTTAGGTGCTTGGCAGCTAACCAAAAGGTTGAAGACCACCAGCAGCTCCACTGCAGAGGACTGTCAGCAAGCTGAAAGACTAGGAGACACACTCTAGAAAGATCCTCCATGACAAAGAAACAAAAGACCAAATGACGCAGGTTCAGATGATAATCCTGGAGTGAGCGGGAATTCTTTCCATAAGCACCCATCCTACTTTCAGCAACCCTCTGGGAACAAGACCCTGACCTCAGTCCCCATCTGAAAAGGCACAAGCACATAGCCTGGAAGGAGACCCATCTCAGGTTGGGCACCCATCCTGTAACTCGCCCCCCTTCACTATGAGCCCTTGGCTGGCAGAAGATGCCAGTTCATCCAGAGTGCCCAGCCACACACAGAACACAGACTGAATAAATATGGTGAAAGAATATGACCCTGGCACACACCTTTCCTAACTTGAAACCATGCAATATCTCCTTGTTGTTGTTAAGTGCCGTGGAGTCGATTCCAACTCATAGCGATCCTGTACAGGGTTTCCGAGGCTGTAAATCTTTACAGGAGCAGAAAGCCACATCTTTCTCCCACGGAACAGCTGGTAGTTTTGAACTGCTGACCTTAAGGTTCACAGCCCGATTCATAACCACTATGCTACCAGAGCTCCTTGCAGTGTCCTCTAGTTCTGCTCAAATGACTGCCTTTTAGTCTATGTGCTATGTGGTATAGTGCATTATCTAAAATCTCTTCAAACTATAATCTGTAACTCCCACCAAATAACATTTCTCTCTGCTGGGTCTGAGTAAGACAAAGTGGGAGAAGATACTGGTAGATGACAGGAGTCAGCTGTGGATGTTAAGAGTTGTAAATGCTAGGACACTTAAGCATGGGTTTAGAGTGAGCCATGTCAGAAGCAGGAGCAAGGATCTCACTACCATCAAAGAAGAGTCAGGAGTGGACAGTGTCCTTTGGATTCCAAGATCCCTGTGCCTTGAACCTCCTCAACCCTGGGACAGGAAGCTGTGACACGGGAAGAGTGGCCGAGCAGCAGCAGAGCCAAGAACTAGAGCACCAAGCGGAGTGGTGGACTTCCCAGGCCTCGGAGCAAGTGAAGCTCAGTGATTTGGGCAGGAAGCTTGCTTGTAGAGTGGGGCGCCTCAAGGCACTTAAGTGGGGGTGTTAGGTTTGCTGACCCACGGAGCTAGAGCTGAGTGCCTTCAGGCTGCGGCTTATGGTCGAGTGGTGTGTCCTGTGGGCAGTTATCAGCTGCCTGGAACAACTGTGCCCTGAGTATTTCTGACTCCTGTTAACGTCCCTAATAAACCCCATGACTGAGAGGATGGTGTCTGAACATCTGTGTGGCCATTGCAATGAATTAATCAAACCCAGCAGAGTAGAAAGTAATGTTTGATGTTTCTTTCTTTGTTTGCATACAGGTTCCTCATGAGCACTAGTTAAGTGCTCTAGAATACCCATTCTTTGCAATATTATCAATAGTTTGCCATGATCCACATAGTCAAAAGCCTTTGCATAGTCAGTAAAGCACATCTTTCTGGTACTCACGGCTTTCAGCCAAGCTTTATCTGGCATCAGCAAAGATATCCCTATTTCCAGTGGTTATGAATTGGGCTGCTAACCTCAAGGTCAACAATTTGAAACTACCAGCCATTCCGCAGGAGAAAGATGAGGCTTTCTGCTCCCATAAAGATTTACAGCCTCAGAAACCCCGTGCAGGGTCACTATGAGTTGGAACCGACTCCATGGTACTTAACAACAACAACAACAACTTCTGAATCTGGCTTGAATTTCTGGCAGTTCCCAGTCTATATACCATTGTGGCCATTTCTGAATTATCTTCAGCAAAATTACTTGCATGTGTTAATTTTGATGAAGAGGAAGACAATATACAATAAGAGGGCAGGCTGGCCAAAAAAAAAAAATGATGGGAGACAGGAGAAGGAGTGCAAAAATGAAAGGCAGTAAAGTAAATACTGTTGTACACCCTACGTTGGTAAGCAGAGATTGAGATCTTAACAGCTTCAGAGCAGTACAACTATTGGTCTCTCCAGTAGTTAGGAGGAAAGAGTGAAGAAAATTGACAACACATGGAAATAATTAGTCCAAAGGACAAATAGACCACAAAAACATCCATATCTACATCCCTAAAATGAAGAACTAAATGATGCCCAGTTATCACTACCATCTGCGCTCAAAGGCCACATTAGAAGGTCCTGATAGAGTGGAAGAAAATATGAAACAAAGCTCAAAATCATAAAAGAAAAAAAAGTAATACTGCTGGCCGGATAGAGACTCAAGACATGGTTCTAGGTTCCCTTTCAAGTCTGGAATTGAACTCACCCCCATAGTTCAACTTTCAGTGAAACAAGACAGATCTATGGGGGAATAATAATACTAGTGAGGGATACACACCACTGAAGGTCAACCATTGGAGATCAAAAGAACAACGTTCTGAAGGGTTGGGAAAGAAGGAGGAATGGAAGCTAGAAATACCAGGCGGAAGGAGAAGGAGTGATGTTGCGTTGAAGGAATTACCCTCAGTGAGATGAAACCAAGTGTGTCTGATTTGTTGAATGTAAAACTGATGATCTGCTCTGTAAACCTTTACCCAATTTACAATAAGAAGTTAAAAAAAAAAAAAAGTTTATAGCCCGGGGAACCCTATGAGGCAGTTCTACTCTATCCTATAGGGTCACCAAGAGACGGAAGGGACTCGACAGCACACAACAGACACGCTACATAACCTACACCACTTGTATCTTCTTTCTGTAAATATCAGAGAGTCGTTAGGGGAATTAACATCAGACTCATAATAAATAATATGTAATTTACAGTCTTCTTCACAATTTTATACCTTCACAGTCTTATAAAAGTTTTCACATTCACCATAATTACCCACAGATCAGTAGGACAATTAACAAGTGTTCTTGGAATGTGAACCTGAGATGTGAACTCACACTCCCTTCTAGCATAATCTCCTCCTTAATCTTGGGTGTCAACTGGAATACCACTTTAGTAGTCTGTGAACAGAGAAGACAGAAACAAAACCAAAGTTGCAACATTTCATTCCTTTTCTGGATCTAATTAAAAGACCAGTTTGTTATCAAGAAGAATCTATTGTTTACTTGTCATTTCATCTTTACACACAAAAAAATGTAAAAGGTCTTTTATATCAACCTTGGTGGTGGTGGTTATATGCCATGGAGTCGGTTCCAACTCATAGTGACCCTGTACAGGGTTTCCGAGGCTGTAAATCTTTACGGGAGCAGAAAGCCTCATCGTTCTCCAGCGGAATAGCTGGTAGTTTTGAACTGATGACCTTGAGGTTAGCAACCTGATTCATAACCACTATGCTACCAGAGCTCCTGAAAAGGATTTTGAAAAAAATCCTCAGTTAATTATTCTCATAGAAGTGGGTCCCTTTTTGTATGTTTTATATCCTCCTAGGAGTCCCGCTATGGCACTGTAGAATGAGCACTGGACTGCTAAACACAAGGTCAATGATTCAAACTCACCATATGCTCCTTGGAAGTCCTATACAGGGTCGTTATGTGTGAGAACTGACTCGACAATCCTTAACAACAACATATCCTCCCGTTGTTTTGATTTTTTTACATGTTATTTTAAAATCTGAGTTCACCTAGCCATTTTACCTCTCCTGTTTCTTTACAGATGACCCCAAATATTTAATAAGGTCTTTGCCTATGACCACTTTACAACTGCTCTGCCTCCCAGACACCTGTATTTTGTGTTCATAGTGCCTAAAGTCCAAAGAAAAGAGAGGTATGTGCCATGGCTTCATAATGATCTTTTCTTTGACTTTGTTGTTAAGTACCATCGAGTCGATTCCAACCCATAGCAACCTTGTATAGAGTTTCTGAGGAGCAGCTGGTGAGCTTGAACTGCCGACCTTGCACTTCAAACGGCTTTTGCAGTCTGGTGCATTAACCCACAGCGTCACACCTGGACTACTTTTTTGACTAGGAATTCTGTATTCCAATTTTACATATTTCGGCTTTGCTCCATATTCCTCATTTAGCTATCATTTACTAAATGTCTACTTTGTATCAGGAACTGTGAAGACAAACTACAAAAATAATGTCAGTGGGGACTTCTGGTTTGGGTGGTAGTAGAGAAATCCAGATAGGGAACGCTCTGTGGTGGAGGGACTGGTAAACTCACAGAGGAAGTGCTCACAGAACTACTCCAGAGGTCCAGATCACCATAAGGTCCAGGACGTCAGTTTCCAGCACTCACAAGTGAAAAAATCACGATACTAAGGAAAATAGTACAAGTTAGGAATCTGGAGACAGGACTCCCTCTGCGGCCACCCCCGCCCTGGCAGAGTTTAGAGGGTGGAGCTACAGCCACAACGGCTCAGGGAACCAATGCTAAAAGCAGTGCAGGGACATTAGCAAAAAAAGGCGCCAGAGACGCTACACATTTTTCCCTCCTCTTCCCTGTAAAGCCTTCTTTGCCTAGCTCAGATGCCTTCAGGCAGGTGGGTGCGGCCCACGCCCCTCAATAGAAAAGGTGTCCAGTGCTGACCCCACAGTTTTCCCACAGAACAGAGAGAAGGAGCTTGGCAGCTACTTATGATGTCAGCTGCGGACACACAGCCCTAAAATACCATGTACCTTGATAGGAAGACTCAACATCATGAAAATGTCAGTACTGCCCAAAGCAATTTACACATATAATTGCAACCCCAATCCAGACTCCAACAACATTCTTCAAAGACATGAAAAAGACAAATTACTAACTTTATATGGAATGAAAAGAGACCCAGGATAAGCAAAGCACTGCTTAAGTAGAAATAGAAAAACAAGGGTGGAGGTCTCTCCTCTCACTCCCCGATTTCAAATTTTACTGCATGGCTACAGTGGTCAAACAGCCTGGTACTGGTACAATGAAAGATTGATCGATGGAACAGAATCGAGAATCCAGAAATTAACCCATCCAAATACAGCCAAATGATTTTCGACAAAGTGCCTAGGTATACAGTATGGGAAGGAGACAGTCTCTTCAACAGATGGTGCTGGCAGAACTGGAAAGCAATATGCAAAAGGATGAAGCAAGACCTTTACCTCACGCCCTATACAAAAATGAACTCAGTATGGATCAAAGGTCTAAATGTGAATCCCAAAATTATGAAGGTCATCAATGAAAAGACAGGGATAAATCTTAGGGCACTAATTCAGGGCATATACAGACTACCAAACATTTTGAAAAGTAGACAAACAAAAGTAGATAAAATAGATGAATGGGACATACTAAAAATTTAAAACTTATGTGCAGCAAAAGACTTCACCAAGAGAGTAAAAAGGGAGCCCACAGAATGGGAAAAAAATATTTTGCAATGACACATCAGACAAGGGACTCATTTCTAAAATATATAGGAAACTACAACACCTCTACAAGAAAAAGACAAATAACCCAATTCAAAAATGGGCACAGGACATGAACAGACACTTCACCAAGGAGGAGATCCAAGCAGCCAACAAACATATGAAGAAATGTTCACGATCACAAGTCATCAGAAAAATGCAAATCAAAACAACAATGAGATATCATCTCACATAACAATAACATCAAAGATGAAAAAAGCAGAGGACAACAAATACTGGTGAGGATGTGGAAAGACTGGGACCCTCCTACATTGTTGGTGGGATTGCAAAATGGTCCAACCACTCTGGAAAGCAATATGGTGCTTCCCGAGAAGGTTGGAAATAGAAATACCTTATGATCCAGAAATTTCGCTACTTGGTATTTACCCACAAGAAATATGAGCCATAACACGAGTTATGCACACCAATATTCATAGCAGCACTATTTACAATAGCAAAAAAATGGAGACAGCCAAAATGCCCATCAATGGAAGAATGGATAAACAAGCTGTGGTGCATGCAAACAATGGAATACTCTGCTACCTTGAAGAACAGCAAGGA
The DNA here is from genome assembly GCF_000296735.1 of Chrysochloris asiatica. NCBI lineage: Eukaryota > Metazoa > Chordata > Mammalia > Afrosoricida > Chrysochloridae > Chrysochloris > Chrysochloris asiatica. Next base: position 4,009,427 of record NW_006408697.1, on the reverse strand, counting down.
AATGGCAAGCCACCACATAACATGGATGAACCTTGAGGACATTATACTGAGTGAAATTAGTCAGTCACAAAAGGAGAAATACTGCATAAGACTGTTATTGTCAAAGACTAAGAAAAGGAACCCACCCAAAAGGGGGGGGGGAGAATTTATACATGTAATTACTGATCACTGAGATGTATGGGATGAGAGGAGAGGAGGGAGGGATGGAGGGGAAGATAGAGCACAGGGTCGGGAATAGACACAGGAGAGCCTGGGTGCTGGGATTGGGGGGCTGGCAATACACAAGAAGGGGGAGGGGAATGAAGAACAAGGCGGATGGGAGGACAGTTAAGCAGGTTGCATGGGCTAGGTGGGACAGAGGTAAATAACGATGTATGCACAACTTTGGAATAACAGGGCTTCAGGATACAGGGATTGAGGCATGGCTTGAAATGGTAAAAGAGGGGAATAATGTTAGGATGCTTGGCTGTCTTTTGAATCTTGGCTCCCTTGCCTACCATTGTGAAAAAGACACTTGATGGGGGAAGAAGTGGGGAGAATAAGCAGAAACATAACAATAGAAAACTTGTAAGCCCCTCTTCAGCCTACAACTGACTGAATACTTTAAAGGGGGCCAGAAA
>NW_006408697.1:4003065-4007889 GCF_000296735.1 Chrysochloris asiatica | reverse complement strand
AAGCCTCATCTTTCTCCCGCGGAACAGCTGGTAGTTTCAAACTGCTGACCTTGCGGTTCGCAGCCTGATTCGTAACGACTACGCTGATTGAAATACCTAAAATGGGGCTACAACATGCCCAGTGAAGGAGGCTTCCTGCGGAGACTCTGCATTACATAAGACCATAGGTGGAATCCTGAACAGCAACCAGAATCTTCTGAGGTGGGAAATTTCCACTTGAAAGGACAGGCAGACCAGCCTGGAGAGATGGACCAGGTGGGGACTTTGGACCCGGAGAGGGACAGGGGCTGTGTGCTGATGACCGGGAGCAGGCTTGCGGGATATATCCTTTGGTTGGTGGATGATGCATGGAGGGGACTGTAACCATGGCAAGGAAACGATATACGATAGAATGAATGTAAAGCTAATGTTCTCCCATGTAAACTATCACATAATTCACAATAAAGCATTAAAAAAATAAATAACGTCAATCTCTGTCTTCAAGAAGAGTACATTACAGTGGCAAAAGTAAGTAGGGTTTTGTGTACTACAGCTGGGACACATAGTACAATATGATTGGTCAGGAATGTTTCATAAAGGAGGTCATCTTTGAACTAAGGAGTAAGTCAAAGTTGAAAGAAAAACAGAATAAAAGAAAAGCATCACAGAGAGAAGGAACGGCTCAGTTCAAAACACTAAGAATTAAATAGGAGTTCTGGTTTGGCGCTGTGGGTTAATGTGTCAGACTGCAGAGTCATTTGAACTGCAAGGCGGCAGTTCAAGCTCACTAGCCACTCCTTGGAAACCCTATACAGGGTCACTATGGGTCGGAATAGACTCAACAGCACTTAACAACAACTACAACAAGAAATTAAATAAAAAATGAGAAACATGAAAAATGAAGGGGAGGAACAAGGAAGCAGAAACCAGCTGTGAAAAGTTTTGTAACTGCTAAGAATCTTGAGTTTGAATCTACTGACTAGAGGTTCTTATCAATATTCACTCATCAGAATCACAGACGACAACGTCATAGCCTGTCTGAGCCTCATCCTCAGAAACTGTAATCCACAAGACCTGCAGCGGAACCCAAACGGTGTTTTTAACAAGATCCACTTGTGGTTCTGATGAGCCATCAGGGTTGAAAAACAGTGCTGTAGGTGATGGGAAGCCCAGGAATGATTGTAAGCCTGCTAGCAGCATGGTCAGTATTGAGCATGTGAATCATTCTACTGGCAATGTAGAGGACAGACTTGAGGGAGAAAAATTTAGAGACAAGAAAACCAGTGTGGAGTCTGCTGTAATAGTCTAAACAAAAGCTGAGACCTTTTTCTAGAGCAATAGTAATCGTGGTGGTTATGTGCCGTGGGATCGGTTCCAACTCATAGTGACCTTGTACAGGGTTTCTGAGGCTGCGAATCTTCAGAACTGCTAGTAGTTTCGAACTGCTGAACTTGGGGTTAGCAACCCAACTTGCAACCACTACACTACGAGAGCGCCTTAGAGCAACAGTTGTTGTTCTTAAGTGCCGTTGAGTCAGTTCCGACCCATAGCGACCCTATATAGGGTTTCTGAGGAGCAGCTGGTGAGCGTGAACCACTGACCTTGCAGTTCAAACAGCTTTCCAGTCAGATGCATTAACCCACAGCGCCACTGAAGGGTACAATTTTAACAAATAAACATCTAGGAGTTAAAAGGAGCAAAATTTTGGTGAAGGATTACATTAAGTGAGAGAAAGGGAGGAATAAGAGACAACTTTCAGAGTACTGGATTCCTGGTGTGGTTCTGTAGGGTAAGCACTCGACTATTAACCGAAAGGCCAGCAGTTCAAGCCCACCATCTGACTCCTTAGAAAACATATACAGAATACAGGGTAGCTATGAGTGGGAACCACCAACTCTTAACAACAGCAATTCCTCACAGTATTACCTGATAAAGGCACTGCCCAGAGGGAACTGCAAACCAGAAGACCGGAGGCACCTACGCTGAGTCTGCTGGCCAGACAACACCGCTCTACAGCCAGACGAGCTAAGTCCTCTGTGCAGTCAGTGACCAACTTCTTTGCAGTGGTTGTTGTTGTTGTTGTCAGGTGCCATCGAGTCGGAACCGACTCATAGCGACTCCATGCACAGCAGAACGAAACAATGTTCGATCCTGGGCCAACCTCACCACCGCTGCCACCCCCGAGTCCATCAATGATGCCACCTGGCCGATCCATCTCGTTGGAGGTCTTCCTCTTTTTCTCTGACCCTCCACCCTACCCAGCATGACATCCTTCTCCAACGATTGTTTCCTCCGGACTACATGTCCAAAGTAGGAGAGACGAAGCTTAGCCATCCTGGCCTCCAAGGAGCACTCTGGCTGCACTTCTTCCAAAACAGATCTATTGGTTCTTTTGGCAGTCCATGGCACCCTCAGTATTCTCCTCCAACACCACAACTCAAAGGCATCAATTCTTCTACGATCCTCTTTATTCACTGTCCAGCTTTCGCATCCATATGAGGCTATTGAAAACACCATGGCCTGGGTCAGGCGCACCTTAGTCCTCAAGCTGACATCTCTGCTCTTCAATACTTTAAAAAGTTCCTGTGCAGCAGATTTGCAGTGGTAGCCCATGGTTTTCAAGACCAGACTGAATAAGACACTAGTGAAATAGATAACAAAAAGACAGAGGCGATAGAGCTAGAGGCCATGGGTCAAATCAAGGAAGGTTTCAATTTGGTTGGTGTTTGTTTTGGGTTGCTTGGTTGGCTTTACAGGTGGGGGAACTTAGACACACTTTCATGCTATAGGAAAAGAGCCAGCCGCCAGTGGTGTGACCAGCTGTAACTGTGTGTGCCTGTTCCCAGCATCCATAACATCCAGCTGGTGGCTTGAAAACAGGCTTGGGTAGGCACATGCTACCCATTGGCTAGAGCTCTCCACCCCTAGGGGACTAAACGGTTCAACATTTACCAACACATCACTGGGAGAGAGGACTAAGCAACGTTAACTCCAAGGGTTTGTCGGGAGGCTAAGAGCTGAGCAGATCCTGGGGTCCATGAATTTTGGGGGCATCAATTTTCTGACATTTGAGATTCTCAGCAGGATTCCGGTGTCTGGGTATAAGAGTAGGGAATGTGCATTCCATCACCGATCTACAAAGGAGAGTTTTGGTGTATGGAGATGGCAGAAGTGTAAGTGAAAGGGAGCCAAGGGTACAGGTCAGAGAATAATCCATATGGTCAACAAGGGTACAAACTGGGAGAAGAAGAGAAAGTGGTCAGGCGAATATTGATAAACAAGGAGAAAATACAGGTATCGCAACAATGAAGATCTCCATGAGACTGAAGAACAGCCAATATGGGAATACAGGAACTTTGAGATTTGCGAACCAAGCAGTTGCAGATGATGACATCATTACTCGAGTGTGTCCTCAAATAGGTGTGTAAAATGAAATGAGAGTTAGGGACACTGTAGTTAAGAGCCAGAGTCAAATTTGTTGGATAACATCATTTATAAATTCTTAAAATGAAAACTCCCTGATGACAGGAATTAAGACTTTCTGCTCCTGCAAAAATGTATAGCCTCAGAAAACCTATACAGGGTAGCCATGTGTTGGAACCAACTTGACAGCACTTAACAACAATGGAGTCCTGGTGTGGCGTTGTCAGATAAGCACTAGACTGCTAACCAAAAGGTCGGCAGTTCAAACCCGAAACCCTATACAGGGGCACTATGAGTCAGAACCAACTTAATGGCACTTGACAACAACATTTACTATACTTTGAAATCTTCAGCATCTGGAACCATATCTGGTACACAGTAGGTATTTGACTGGATGCATGGCATGGCCTTTCTCCCACAGTTCCCAGTTCCCATTCCCCATCTCTTCTTAAGACTTCCTACAGACATCTGAAAAGTGGAGTTGGAAGTCTTAGCTCTGTTCTGGTTCTGTCATTAATCCCCACAATCAATCAAAAGATCACAGAACTAGTTATCAACCTCAGTCTTTTGAACTTTTACACACTTACCTATCTTCTTGAGACACAGAACTACTCCACATGCTCCCACCCAAGTGGGAACAACACACCCAGATACTCACTTTTAGGGCTGCCTCTCCTAAACTGGCATTTTTTAATATTTTGTCACATCCATGTTCTAGTCAATGAGATGAATGACAGTTTATTTGCCATTAATGGAAATTAAATCTCTAACAACAGGACAAGAAGTACTCCCTAAGTCACCAAGTTAACTCAAGAGCTATCACATAGCTAGTGGGCATGATGGTACGAAGGAAAAGGGGTTATTGCGATACAGTTCTCTTTTCTCTTAATTCAACCAATATTTATTCAATAAATATTTATTAATCTGACTGTTCTCCCATTTTCACACGTTCCTGAATAGCCAAATCCATAGTCAGCATCTGACAGTGGTGAGACAGCCAAGGGCAATTCTAGGAATTATTACCTATTCACAGTCAGAAATTGTGGCTTCTTTTCCCATAAAATATCTATTCATCCCACACTTACTATGTAGATTCCATGAGATATATACTACAATACAAACTTTTTGGTAAACTGTGTTGTTGTTACAGTTAAGTGCCATTGAGTCGGTTCTGACCCACAGCAACCCTGTATACTATAAATAGGGCTTCCGAGGAGCGGCTGGTCAGTTTGAACTGCTGATTTTGAGATTCAAACTGACCTTGCAGTCCAGTGCTTATCCAATAGCACCACACCATGACTCCATAAATTGTGGAGCACTATATAAAAGCTCTGGTAGCGTAGTGGTTACGAATCAGGCTGCGAACCTTAAGGTCAGCGGTTCGAAACTACCAGCCGCTCCACGGGAGAAAGATGAGGCTTT
>NW_006408697.1:4000843-4001990 GCF_000296735.1 Chrysochloris asiatica | reverse complement strand
AAAGAGGATAGAGAGAAACACTGTTAACTGATGATATATGGAGGGGATAATAATCAATGTAATGAAACAAGCTATATGAATGGTTGAATATGAAGCTGATGATGTGTCCTGTAAACTTTCACTCAATCCAAAATAAAAACATTTAATTAAAAAAAAAAAAATACAGCTAGCTTGGATAGGGTTTCTGAGGAGCAACTGCAGTCTTATTAGAATGCATAAAATATTCCCTCATCAAATAGTTTAACACCCAAAAGATTCAATTCATAATCTATAATCAAGTGCCAAAAATCCTGGTAAATTTCCTCTTAAAGTAACACTGGGCAAAAATAAATAACACTTTGTACTGTGTACTTGCCTAAAGTTCTTATATATAAGAGTAATTACTATTGGAAAACTATATTTTTTAGAAATACATTATGTGCCAAAAAGAAAGATATTGCTGTAAATCACAGTTAGTATGGGAATTAGAAAAATATACAAAATAGCAAGTGCTCAATTATATATGTATATAAATCTACTGGATTATAATCTTCCATGATTTAAAGCAACTTTTTTGAAAATGGTGGTGGTGGTGTGCCATGGAGTCGGTTCTGACCTACAGTGACCCAGTATAGGGTTTCCAAGGAGTGGCTGATGAGCTGGAACTACCCACCTTGAGGTTCAAATCAATTTTGCAGCCCAGAGCATGAGCCCACAGTGCCACACCAGGACTATATATGTGTACACACACACACATATACACATGTATGCACATATAAGTACATATACATTGTGGTGGTAGTTATGTGCCGTGGAGTCAGTTTTGACTCATCTGAGAAGCTGGATATGGTTTCTTTATGGGAGCAGAAAGCCCTCATCTTTCTCCCGTGGAACAGCTGGTAGTTTCGAACCGCTGACCTTAAGCAGTTTTATTTGTTGTTAAATGTCGTCAAATTGGTTCTGACTCATAACAATCCTGTGTAGAGTTTCCAAGGAATGGCTGGTGGGTTTGAACTCCTGACCTTGCAGTCCAGGACACTGTCTTGCAGCGCCACACCTGGACTCCATAAATATGACTGTGTGTATGTATGTGTGTGTGTGTAAGTGTATCTATATTATGTATGTATGTATGTATTGTGTGGGTGGGTGTCTATATATATATATATAT
>NW_006408697.1:3997914-3999907 GCF_000296735.1 Chrysochloris asiatica | reverse complement strand
CTTCAATCTTTTCTCCATTGATAAGAATGTTGTTTATTGGTCCAGTGGTGAGGATTTTTGTTTTCTTTACATTGAGATGCAATCCATACCAAAGGGTATGCTCTTTGACTTTCATCAGTAAATATTTTATGTACTCATCACTTTTAGCAAGCAAAGTTGTATCATCTGCATATCGCAAGTTGTTAATGAGTCTTCCTCCAATCCTGATGCCATGTTTGTCTTCATAGAACCCAGCTTCTCAGGTTATTTGCTCTTCATACAGGTTGAATAACTGGTGAAAGGATAAAACCTTGTTGCACACCTTTCTTAATTTTAAAACATTCAATATTCCCATGTTCTGTTCGAACATGTTCTGTACCTCTTGGTCCAGGTACAGATTCTTCATGAGCACAATTAAGTGCTCCGGAATACTCATAATTCGCAATGTTGTCACTGACTTGCATGTAAAGCAGACATGGGGTGATGCTACGTATTTTCCAACTGTGCTCCTCCAACAAGGTGTTCTCCCCAGCACATTATACAAATTTTTTACAGGGATATGGCAAAACAAAAACATGCACGCTATTTTTATAAAAATACAATATGTTCTGCTGTGTATAGACTCAACACAACAAAAATAAATTATTTGCCATTTTGCCTTTTTTCTTCCCTTGGCTATACAGCTTATTGATATTAGTTGCACTAGTTGACATTTCTTTGATTTTTTTTACAGTTGTTGTTGTTGTTAAGTGCCGTCGAGTCGGTTCCGACCCATAGCGACACTGTACAGGGTACATTGCTAAAAATTGAAAAACCTTAGGAGCAAAACTGGTGATAGCATTTCTATCCTTTCCTGAATGAAACAAATGAAGGTCTTAAATAACTTAACACAATCATACATTTTTCACAATGGCAGAAACTTCCATCATCCTATTTTCTAGGTGACATATTTTCCAACTCCATAGTTTACAGGTGACAAAACTGAAGCCCACAGGTTCAAGGTCACAGGAATGATTCATTGGCCCCTGGACTGCCGAGCCAGTTATCTATATTTTACGGTATTTTAGAGCCAATTAATGAAAACTAAAATAACCCAGTTTAGAAGACATGAATTTAACTGATACACTTCAACTGAAAATGAGATGGTGAGCAAATAAGTTTCCTTAACACTCTCTCAAAATGTTATCCAGAGCCTTTACTCAAGCCCATTGGACTTCGATTTGTACACGTGGAGACAGGATGACAAAATCCCTCTTAACAAACTCTTGCAACTACAACACAGAGCTCTAAGTCTGAAATGCAAGAGTATGAAATGAAAGTGGGTAAGGGAGAACTATGAACTTATCTTGTTCTGATTAATAATAGAATTCTCTTTAAGAATAAGCCAAAAATCCAACATCCATTCCTGATAAAAACACTCAACAAAGTAGGAATTGAAAGGAAATTCCTCAACATGATCAAGAGCATATACACAAAACCAACAGCCTACATTACTCTCAATGGAGAGAAAATGAAAGCCTTCCCTCTGTGAATGGGAACCAGACAAGGATGCTCTTTGTCACCACTCCTCTTCAATATTGTGCTGGAAATCTTAGCCAGAGCTATATGGCAACATAGGGAAATCAAGGGCATCCAAATTGGCAAAGAGGAAGTAAAACTCTTTATATTAGCAGACGACATAATCCTATATATAGAAAACCCTAAAGACGCAGTAAAAAAGCTACTAGACCTCATTGGAGGTTTCAAAAAAGTGGCAGGGTATAAAATGAACATCCAAAAATCAGTTGGATTCCTCTATACCAATAATGACAGTGCTTAAAAGGGCATTAGGAAAACAATACCATTTACAATAGCCACCTAAAAGATGAAATAGCTAGGAATAAACGTAATCAGAGAAACAAAGGACCTATACAAACAAAACTACAAGAAACCAAAAGAGACTTACAAAAATGGAAGAATGTACCATGCTCCTGGATAGGAAGACTTAACATTGTGAAAATGTCAATACTGACCA
>NW_006408697.1:3967028-3996429 GCF_000296735.1 Chrysochloris asiatica | reverse complement strand
ACCAGCAATAATAGCAAAGATCAAAAAAGTAGAGGACAATAAATGCTGGCGAGGATGTGGAGAGACTGGGACTCTCCTACATTGCTGGTGGGATTGCAAAATGATCCAACCACTCTGGAAAGCAATATGGCACTTCCTCAGAAGGTTGGAAATAAAAATACCTTATTATCCAGAAATTCCTCTGCTTGGTTTTTATCCACAAGATTTATGAGCCATAACACGAGTAGATATATGCACACCAATGTTCACAGTAGCACTATTTACAATAGTAAAAAGATGTGCCCATCTATGGAAAAATGGATAAACAAACTTTGGTACTTACACACAATGGAACATTATGCTATACCTTGAAGAATAACAAGGAAGCTGCAAGCCACCACATAACATGGATGAACCTTGAAGACATTATGCTGAGTGAAATCAGTCAGTCACAAAAGGAGAAATATGGCATAGGCCCATTGTTGTAAATAATTAAGAAAAAGCGTCCACATTAAAAGGGGGGGTTATCTTTTATTTACTTATTGTTGTTGGTTACCGGGGTGTATAGGGTGGGGGAGGGGAGAGGAGGGGAAGGTAGAGCACATGGTAGGGAATCTAGGGGGAAAAAAATAGAATAAGCTAATTACGACATACCAGCTAAACGAAATTGTACAATAGTTAAACAAGTAATATGTTAGTCTAAACTTTACCAGGTACATTTTCGGTCAGTACTAGATGTGTCGAAAATAACCATCAGAATGATTCACAACTACAAACTGAAAGTACAAAGTTCATTAGGAAATACTAGACACATACAGAGTTTTGAAAAAAACGGGGTTTCAAACATTTTGTAGAAGACTTCCATTATCTTTAAATTCCACTTTTCCACAAACTTTTTGAAGCCCCCTCATATAAGCATCTCGTACAACCTATGTTATCATGTATAATCAATAATGATGAGAAAATTGAGGTAAAATTTGGTAGTCACTTAATATGTTGTCCTGGTGTGGTGCTGTGGGTTAATGAGATGGACCGCAAGGTTGGTTTGAAGCAAAAGGTAAGTGGTCAAGCTTACCAGCTGCTCCTCAGAAACCCTGTACAGGGTCACTATGGGTCGGAACTGACTCCACGGCACTTAACAGCAACAACAAATATTTTGTTGCTGTTAAGTGCCGTGGAGTCAGTTCTAACTCATAGCAACTCAAGGAGTGGCTGATGGATTTGAACTGTCAAGTGCTTATCCTATAGCACCACACCAGGACTCCAATCACTACATAACGGAAACAAAAATAAAAGTAACTTTAATGGACTTTGCTTCATAAAAGAATCATGGAATTTTAAATATAGACTAGGGAAGAAAAAGTCAATTTAGCAAAGCTCTAAATTAGGTAACTGAATGAGCGAATTCTTAAAAACCACTTTGGTAAGAAGACAAATAATTTCACAAACTGAGATTTTTTTCATAAAATAAATCACAATCTCACAATTTACCAAACTCTGGGACCTGTTTCACTTAACATTAAACCAGTTAAAGTGAAAAGGAATGAGAACAGTTCTTGAGAGCTCAGGCACTACTTTATATGTACTGAACTTGACTGTCTGACTAATGGAGGTCAGGATATCAAAAACTCTCAGGTAATTTGAATCGGCCTTCTGGTATGACGCTGTGCAGGATCAGCAGCAGACTGAGAATCACAAGATAGGCAGTTTAAACCCACCGCTGCTGCTGCTCAGAAACCCTACACAGGGTGGCTATGAGTCAGGATGTGTTTGAAGGCACTTAACAACAACAATTTGAATTGTGGTCTCCTGGTCCTTAGATAGTAACAGTTTGCTTCCCCTCTTCCCCCAGCACCCAGCCTGTTGCACTGTAATAGAGGACATTTCCACAGATCAAAGCCTTAAGGAATCAAAAAGTCGGGAGCCTTGTCAGAGGCAAACAGGCAGAGTAAGCTGAATTATGTAACCTCAGCCCTCCTCTAATCTCCCCAGGGTTCTCTCCAACGCCTCAGTCAGGTGTACCATAGTTAAATGGACTGAGCCCCGAGTCCCAGTGCTGAGCCAGAGGATAAGCACTTGACCTCAAGGTCAGGTTGAAACCCCAAGTCAGAGGTTCAAATTCACCAGCCATTCTTCGGAACCCCTATACAGGATCGCTGATACTTGGAAATGACTCCACAGCATTTAACAACAATAACAATGGGCATAAGCAAGAAACCCAGGTGGCATAGTGGGTTACAACTTGGGGTGCTAACCGCAAGTTTACTAATTCAAATCAACCAGCCTCTCCATGAGAGGTGTGCTGCTCCGCCAAAAATTTACAGCCTTGGAAAACTGAAACAGGGTTGCTATGAGTCAGAACCAAGTCCACAGCACATAACCACCACCACCACCCTGGGTATAAGCAGCTGGAATAATGTTGTTTAGAGTCCTGGTGTGGTGCTGTGGGCTAACAGGCTGGGCAACAAAGTTAGTTTGAATCACAAGGTCGACAGTTCAAGCTCACTAGCCACTCCTTGTAAGCCCTATACAGGGTTGCTATGGGATGGAACGGATTCGTTGGCACTTAACAACAACAACATAATGTTGTTTATAAGAGTAAATCTTTTTATACAAAGAAAACAACAAAACACTACTACAAGAAACCAAAAGAGACTTACAAAAGTGGAAGAATATACCATGTTCCTGGATAGGAAGACTTAACATTGTGAAAATGTCAATACTGCCCAAAACAATCTACACATATAATGTAATCCCAATCCAGATTCTAACAACATACTTCAAAAAGATGGGGAAAAAAATTATAAACTTTATATGGAAAGGAAAGAGACCCAAGATAAGCAAAGCACTGCTTAAGAAGAAGAACAAGGTTGGAAACCTCTCAAGGCCCGATTTAAAATTTTACTACATGCCTACAATGTTCAAAACAGCCTGGTACTGGTATAATGAAAGATACATTGATCAATGGAACAGAATTGAGAATCCAGAAATTAACCCATCCACATACAGCCAACTGATTTATGACAACGGGCCTAAGTATATTGCATGAGGAGAAGATAGTCTCTTTAAGAGATGGTGCTGGCAGAACTGGAAAGCAATATGCAAAAGTTTGAAACAAGACCTTTACCTAACGCCCTATACAAAAACCAACTCAGCATGGATTAAAGATCTAAATGTGAATGCCAGAATTATAAAGGTCATCAATGAAAAAATAGGGACAAATGTGAGGGCTCTAATACAGGACATACATAGACTACCAAACATTTTGAAAATTACACGAACAAAAGTAGACAAAATAGATGATTGGGACATACTAAAAATTAAAAACTTACGTGCATCAAAAGACTTCACCAAAAGAATAAAAAGGGAACCCACAGCTGGGAAAAGTCTTTTGCAACAACACATCAGATAAGAAACTCATTTCTAAAATATATAGGAAACTACAACACCTCTACAAGAAAAAGACAAATAACCCAATTCAAAAATGGGCACAGGACATGAACAGACACTTCACCAAGGAGGAGATCCAAGCAGCCAACAAACATATGAAGAAATGCTCATGATCACTAGCCATTAGGGAGATGCAAATCAAAACAACAATGAGATATCATCTCACACCAGCAATAATAGCAAAGATAAAAAAAAGCACGGGACAATAAATGCTGGCAAGGTTGTGGAGAGACTGGGACAGTCCTGCATTGCGGGTGGGATTGCAAAATGGTCCAACCACTCTGGAAAGCAATATGGCGCTTCCTGAGAAGGTTGGAAATAGAAATACCTTATGATCCAGCAATTCCTCTACTTGGTGTTTACCCACAAGAAATACAAGGCAAAAAAACAAATAAATAAATACAAGCCATAACACAAGTAGATATATGCACACCAATGTTCATAGCAGCACTATTTACAAAAGCAAAAAGGTAGAGACAGCCTAAGTGCCCATCAATGGAAGAATAGATAAACAAACTGTGGTACAAACACACAATGGAATACCTTGAAGAACAAGAAGGAAGCTGCAAGCCACCACATAACATGGATGAACCTTGAGGACATTATGCTGAGAGAAATTAGTCACAAAAGGAGAAATACTGCATAGGACCATTATTAGAAAACACAATACATATATTTGCTGATCACCGGGATGTATGGGATGAGGTGAGGGAAGAGAGGGGAAGCTGGAGCACAGGGTAGGGAATAGACACAGGATAGCTTGGGTGCTGTGGGGAGAGGGGAACAGGAGGGCAATACACAAGAAGGGAGAGGGGAATGGAAGAACAATGTGGATGGGAGAACAGTTAGGCAGGTTTGCATGGGCTAAGTGGGACAGAGGTAAATAATGATGTATGCACAACCTTGGAACAACAGGGTTCTGGGATACAAGGATTGAGGCATGGTTTGAATGGGTAAAAGAGAGGAATAATGTAAAGCTGCTTGGCTGTCCTTTGAATCTTGGTTTCCCTTGCGTACCATTGTAAAACAGACACTTGAAGGGGAGAAAAAGGAATAGCCAGAAAATCACCATAGAAAGCTCGTAAGTTCATTTTCAGCCTGTAACTGACTGGAACACCTAAAATGGATCTAGAAGTTGCCCAGTGAAGGAGGCTTCCTGCAGAGCCTCTGCATTACATAAAACCATAGGTGGAATCCTGAACCTCATCCAGAATTTTCTGAGGTGGGAAATTTCCACTGAAAGGACAAGCAGACTAGCCTGGAATGACCAGAGAAACAGAAGATACTTTGTGAAAGAAAGACCAGCAGGAAAAATCAAAAACAATTAATGGCAGTCTGAAGAACAAGCAAGCTGTTCGCCTGGGAGCCATCGAGGCAAGTGGTCGGGTCCCCTCAGAGCAAACTAAGGCTCAAGGGGAATACACAAGCGGGCATGTGGGCTGGCTGGTGAACACGTTGGTCACCGACAATGGGAAGTGAGGGGAAAACAAGAATGAAGTTGTGAGCTAAGTCTGACCATGTTCAGTAGACTCCTATGAACTGGGGTTGAGGCCTGGTTGTCCAACAGTATTACTGGCAAGACCCAGGGACTCCTGGTCCCAGAGGCAGTGACATGGCCACAGAGGACTAGAGTGGAGAGTGAACCGTCCAGCTGATATGAAGTGAAGGGAGATGCACAAGAACACCCATACTTGCAGATAGTACCCACTTGACCTGGCATCAATGGCTGGACGATCTGAACTCAACTAGAAGAAGAAAGAAGAGGAAAAAAAGAGTAATCCGCTACAATTTGATGAGTTTGACCTATAATTATGGATGTAGTAGCTCAAAAAGAGGGGAAAAAATCTTTACAGCAAGGATCACTCCCACCCCCTCGGTACACAGGGTTGACAGGGATGGGCAACTTAGACACTGGCTACCCAAAATGGGGGGCTACAAAGGCAAGAAGTGACTGGCTTACAAGCTTTCATGAGGGAACCTAGTTCCAGAGGGGGAGGGGAAGGTAGAATCTCCACTGAGTGGGTTCTAATCTGTTGGGATGTGGCTGATGAAAGGAGATGGGGATAAGACTCTTGTGGTAAAACAGTGAATAACTGCTATCAGCACTGACTGTGAGGGTCGGAATGTAAAGGTAGATGTTTTGTAACAAACGGAGGGGAGTGATTGATTTTGCAGTCAAAGAGCCGAGGTCTCTGGGATCAAGTGAGAAGAGTGGAGTATGGGACCCTACCCAGAGAAGCAGTGATGCCAGAAACGGAGGCAGAGATGATGACATGGTGAGATGGGGTGGCTAGGGGCTCTGGACTCAGGGAGGGAGAGGGGCTGTATGCTGACAGCCGAGGGACAGGCCTGTATGGCGTACCTTTAGTTGTTTGATGATGCATGGAGAGGTTTGTAATCATTGCAATGAAACGATAGGATGAATGTAAAGCTGGTGTTTTCCCATGTAAACTCACATAATTCACAATTTAAAAAAAAAAAAGAGAGAGTAAATCTTTTACATTCTAAAAAACTTTCTTTGAAATGAACCTTTGGAGCACAATCATTTATAATAAGTAATTTGTTGTTGGTTAAGTGCTGTCGAGTCTGGTCCAACTCATAGTGACACTCTAAAAGATTTCCAGGAAGAGGCTGGTAGATTTGAACCACCAACCTTGTTGTTTAAACCGACCTGCAGTCCAGTGCATTATTCTGAAGCACCATACCACCATACAAAAAAAAATAATCTTTTCTCAGCTAACAAGTCAAGTAACAAGTTGACTGCCTGTAACATAAAATTGCCAAGGATTTTACATTTATTAAATTATTTTATCATGAAAATCTATTTTAGAATCAAGACTCAAGAGTCAAATGACCTTAGTACTGCCCCTTAAGTTTTACAGATAAGAGCGCTAAGACAGATACAGGTGAAGATGTACTAAAAGTCACCAGACTTAATGACAGGTAGGTCTGTTGATTCCTATTCAATGGTCTTCCTAATATTGCATGAAAATTTTGAGAGGCTTCCCACGGACAAGCTCTACCTTTCAGAGTGATTTAGGTCTGGCACTAAGTAAAACTGCCCAAAGGCAGGAGTAATTCTGTTTCCCTCTCTTATGCTGTTTTGTCCCTCTGCACAATTTATCCTGTAACTTCACAAGATGGCCTATCGCTTCTAATCTGTTTTCCACATTTCTGCATTTTCATTAACACGAAGAAGAGACTTGGAAAAGAAAACACAAAAAACAAAGATGCTCCTCCTCGAAAGAGGTTTTAACATGAAGTAACACCTTCAGCTCTAACTAGAATTTCAACAGAAGTGTAGAAGTTACCTCAGACCTAAATATTCTACATTTGAAATATGGGACTATAATAACCCTTGGAGTCCTGGTGTGGTGCTGCAGGATAAACAGTGGACCACAAGGTCAGAGGTTCAAACTCACCAGCTGCTCCTCGGAAACCTTAAACAGGTTCGCTGTGAGTCAGAACCAACTCAGGGGCACCTAACAACAACAAAATAATAACCCTTAACCAATGAACGTGGAAATAAACTATCGCTACATATATTCTATATTATTCATTCAGGCGAAGTCAAATTCAAAAAATACGTTTAATGAAATATTTCATTTTATGTAGAATTTTGAAAGCTGTTCAAATAAAAGAGTCTCAAAAAATGAGTAGGAATGATGGTGTGGAAAGGAACCTAACATACAGAAAAATGTACATACTATTTTTGTTGTTGTTAGTTTCAGGGAGTTAACAATGGAAACTGTCTCCGACTCCAATTCTAAGGCTCTAAGTCTTGTATTCTCCTCCAACACCATAACTCAAAAAGCATCAATTCTTCTACGGTCTTCCTTATTCACTGTCCAGATCTGTGTTGGAAGAAGTGCAGCCAGAGTGCTCCTTGGAGGCCAAGATGGCCTAACTTCATCTCTCATACTTTGGACATACTGTCAGGAGGGACCAGTCACTAGAGAAGGATATCATGTTTGGTAAGATGGAGGGTCAGAGAAAAAGAGGAAGACCCCCAGTGAGATGGATTAGCTGGGTGGCAGCATCAATGGACTCGAGCGTGGCAACAAGTGTGAGGTTGGCCCAGGATCGGGCAGTGTTTCATTCTGTTGTACATAGGGTCGCTGTGAGTCGGTACCGACTCAATTACGCAATGGCACCTAACAACAACAACAAGTCTTGTATGAGATTACTTGAATACGCTCCATTCCAGCTGCTGTGAAACCTGTTGTGGTCAGCCCAGGGAGAGAGGCACTACCTTGTTTGACAAAGTCAGCCAGGAACTAAAAGGACAGCCAGGCAGAGAGTTGCTGTTAGTTAGTTACCCTGAGTCGATGCCGGCAAGCCCGTATGTGTAGAGCACACTGGATGGGTTTAAACTGCTCATCTTTAGGCTAGTAGTCCAGCACCCAGGGACTTTGGGCAAAGGGTAGCACAGTAGAATTTTAAAGGAAATTCACACCAAAATACATCAAAGTTAAGCCCTTCAACAAGCAGTTCGTGTCCCCTTAAACAAATGTGGCAACCAGATGTCTCAGGAAGAACCAGCGTTTGATCCCAAGCACTCTACAAGAACTAAAATTGGGAGCCAGTGTGGCTAATGATGTGGTTGCACTGAGAGGAACCACCCAGGAAATCACCTCCCGGGCTTCACATCCTCACCAGAAGGGACAGAACAAAGTCTTGTTCTTACTAGTGCATCAATCCGCAAAACGATCTTTGGATTTTTATAGAATAATGATAATGCTGCTGCTGCTGCTCACTAACAATACTGATTATACCCACTCCTCGCTTATTAACATATTTAGGTCCCAAAGCCCAGGTCACTATCAAAATCGACGCTATTCAAGGAGGAGGAGGACCTGCAGAGCCTGGATCCTTGGAACTGCTATACCTCTGGCCCCTCTGTGCTGGATCCAAGGCCCTGGGGTCCTGGTGGCTGGACTAGAGACACAGTTGGGGCTTCTAGGGCTCAGGCAAACTGGCAGAGCTTACGGTCAAGATGATCAGAGGCAGTTGCTGCCTGTGCCCATGATCCCCATAGTTACCCCCTTTGCAGCCCTAGCTGCTTCCTGCTGCCCTACAAGCCAGGAGAGGGACCCCACAGAAACAAGATGCTGACATACTAATAGCTGCTGGGAAGAAGATCTCAACT
The DNA here is from genome assembly GCF_000296735.1 of Chrysochloris asiatica. Classification (NCBI taxonomy): domain Eukaryota; kingdom Metazoa; phylum Chordata; class Mammalia; order Afrosoricida; family Chrysochloridae; genus Chrysochloris; species Chrysochloris asiatica. The sequence goes on along the minus strand of NW_006408697.1, from coordinate 3,987,851 downwards.
CTCAGAGCCCAGGATGGAGGGGAGGAGGGCTGGACAGGATTTACTACAGACCGTACAGCCCTGAATTACCCCCAGTACCCATCCTGATGCAGGGCTTGGTCCCTCCAGCGCACCTGAGAATAGCAGCAGCAGCAACCCACCCCCACCCCAGCCCACCCCTGTCTCCTCCTGGGCCCTTCTAGTCACTCATGGGCCCTTCTCAGAAGGGCTCTGAAAAATCCCCTTTGTCGTCTCTTACACACAAAGAGCTAGAAGGTGGTTCTGGCAGTGAGAATAGGAATGGGACTGGAAAGTTTGGCTTTAGCGGTGACCCTGACAGACACAGGTAGAAACCTAGGTTTTAATGTGCAAAATAATCAGATTATTTTACTGGTGCTGCAAATGAGAAGTAGGCACAGCATGGCTACAGGCATTACTGAGAGCATTCTAATAACCCAAAACCAGTGCTACCAAGTTGATTCCAACATGGTAATACCATGTGTGGCAGAGTGGAAATGTGCTCCATAGGGTTTTATAACTATGACCTTTACAAGCAGATCACCAGGACTTTCTTCTGTGGTACTTCTAGGTGAGTTCAACCTTTTAATTAGTAGTCAAGCACTTGTTTGTACCAACTAGGGATTCCCATAAGCACTCTTATGTATAATAACTGACTTAGTCCTCAAAACGATCTCTTCTGTACTATCATAATCCCTATTTGTCACATATTTGAAACCAAAGCATAGCACGGTTAAAACTAAACCCAACCCACTGCCACCAAGTCAACCTGCACTCATAGTAACCCTATCAAGAGTTTCTAAGAGTCAATCCTCACGGGAGCAGACACCTCATCTTTCTACTGTAGAATGGCTGTTAAGTTTGAACCACTGACCTTCGGTTAGCAATCCAGTTATCACAGAGCTACTAAGTTCAAAGCCAAGATTCAGACTCAGACAATGTCTCTGTATTCTGTATTTAAGTTTCTATTCTACAGAACAAACATTGGCTCCTCCCTCCAACAAACCAGCTCTTCTTCCTTCCTCATTCTTATTTCAGTCGATGGCCACTACCCACCCAGTCACTCAACCAGAAACCACAAGGGCCCCTCATCTAACCAGGCGTGTGGTCCAGGTCATTCTCCCTACCCACAGCTGGCTACCTCCCCTCTGCGTCTGCTGCTCACCCACTCAAGGACCTTGGGACCTTGACTTTTTCTCTGTGAGCCTCAGTTTCTTATCTGTACAACTAAGCTCATGAGAACACCCATTAAATAAGAAAGGGCCACAACTCCCTGCAGAATGGGAGAAAAATACAGAGCAAAACTCCAGGTCTTTAAAAAGGCCCGGCTACCTAGATCCGTAGAGGAGAAGAACCCAAGGTCCCTGAGATGCTCTTTAAACTGAGATGAAACAACTCCCAGAAGTCCCCTTTCAGCTAAATCGCAGATTGGTGCAGAAATAATATCACCGGTGAGTACTGTAACTCCCCTTAACTGGCCACCCTGCCTCGGGTCTATTTCTCACCCAATCCAAACCTTACAACTGCTAAACCTGTGGCTCACGTTCCTTAAAATTATGGCACACAGCAACACCCTTCATCATCTTGCCTTACCAATTTCCCACACTGTGCGACCCACAGGACCACCAAAGGATATGCACTTTCTCAAGATTGTTTCAGCAATCTGATTAATACTGTTGCTCTTTCTACAGAAACCCCCATTCCAGGTAAAAATGACTTACTGTTGGGCATGCTCCATCTAACACACACCACATCACACGGGGCTGTACTGTTTCTTTCCAAGCTAGACTGTGCTCCACTTATGAGGTCTGATTTGTTTAAAAAAAAAAAAAAAGAAAAAGTGTCCAGTACAGTTCCCAAAACAGCAAGAACTCAATCAATAAACACCAATTCACTGACAACTAACTTTGATAGACAGCACTTTAATATTCAAACACCTCTAAATAATCACCCACAGCCACAACTATGGGAATTAACACGAACCTTTGCCGAAGCTTCATTCCACAGCCCATATTCAGACTGTTAAAGACAGTACTATAGTCACACCTAAAACACTTACCACAATGGTTTAGATTAAAAGCAACAAACGTTAACAATAAGATCAGGAATACTGGGGAAACATATTCATACTATATTTCTGTGTTGCATAGTCTCGCTATACATCAGGACCAACTTGAAGGCACCTTGTTGTTGTTAAGTGCAGTTGAGTTGGCTCTAACTCAGAGCACCCTGTACAGGGCTTCCCAGGAGCAGCTGGTGAATCTGAACTTCCGACCTTCCAGTTCAAACATACCTTGAGATCCAGCTAGCAACCACAAAAATTTTAAGATTTTAATTCAGGGTTTGTTGTTGTTGTTGTTGTTAAGTACCATCTAGTCAATCCTGACCCATAACGACCCTGTATAGGGTTTCTGAGGAGCAGCTGGTGAGCTTGAACCACTGACCTTGCAGTTCAACCGGCTTTGCAGTGTGATGCATTAACCCACAGCCCCAAACCAGAAGTCCTTTATTCAGGGTACACAGTTTAAAAGTTCCTTACGATCAACTGACATGAATTGTACATATAAAAATGTTCATGGCCATATTTATTTATTATATATCAAATGAAGGCATGGTAGTCTTACATTCTCCAAAAGAAAAACACACAGCGCAGAACCTTGCCCGAAAAGTAAAGTAATTTAAAGAGCAAAACCATATGATCAACAGTTTTCATATATGTTTTGCATAAAGTAAAAGATTCTGCAGAATACACTTCAGAAATACTGAACAGAAATGTTGACTTTTAGCTTTAAAGGTATCTTTAAACTGTAGGTAGCACTAGTTTCTTTTCTTATTCATGGTGTTTACAGACACAGTGAAAACTAGCCTCCCTTCTAGAGACAGAAAACTTTTAGATGAGAAAGTTAATTATAAAAAAAAAAAAAACTATGTATTAACCGTTAGAAAACATTTCACATGAGAAAAACAAACAAGTAGAATAGCAAGGTCAAACTGACAGCTGAATCTACTGCTCTCTCACTGTACACAAAGATGGGTACACACTGCAGAAAGACAGAGTGGGTTCGGTAGTGACTGAAAAGAGAAACAGAGCAAGAATGTGTGCAAATACTTTCTGAGAAAATGTATCTCAAATCCAGCCTACAACAGCACATAACCACTACCACCACCACCACATTAGATGGAGTCCTGGTGTGGCACTGTAGGATAAACACTGGACTGCTAATCACAGGGTCAGTAGTTCAAATCCACCAGCCACTACTCAGAAACACTATACAGGGTTGTTATGAGTCGGAAAGGACTCGGTGGCACCTAACAACAACCACAGAAATCCTATACAGGGTCGCTATGAGTCGGAACCAACTCAACGGCACACAACCACCACAAGAGCCACATTAGATATAGGAGCCCTGGTAGCATAATGTATTACAAATAGCGCTGTTATCTACAAGATCAGCAGCTTGAATCTACCAGCTGATCTGCAGTAGAAAGATGAGGCTGCCAGCTCCTATGATTTACCGCCTCCAAAACCCAATACAGGCTCACTATGAATTTGAACCAACTCTACAACGCACAACCATTTACTACCAGATTAGGTATCATCACAATGAGTTTTTTCTAGGTCTAAATGTAGCCATCTGTAACATAAAAGGCATCCTGGTGTGGTGCTGCAGGATCAGCACTGGACTACCAAGCACAAGATTTTCAGTTCAAAATCAGCTGCTCCTCGGTAACACTACGCAGGGTCACCGTGAGTCAGAACTGACTCGGTGGCACTTAACAATAATATGTAAAGAAAAACGGCTAAAGATACAAGTGAAAAAGTAAAGATACATATTGGGCACCAAACACGGTGGTTTCTATGATGTTCAGGGTTATCTTTTGCCTATAGGACTGCTTTCTTAACATGCACCAAATATTTAAGAGTTTAGTGGTATAGTAGAAAGTTCAGTAGACTGAAAGTCAACAGACTCGGCTTCCTGTTTTGCCTCAATTTTCTTTCAGAACTAGGGCAAGAAGCTTAACCCCCAACCTCCATATGTATTTAACAACAACAACTAGATGATCTTTAAAGGTCTCTTTGGGTTTTGAACTTTGATGAGAGCACAACAGTGAGAAATGGTACTGCTGCTGTGGCTAAGTGCCGTTGAGTTGGTTCTAGCTCATAGTGACCCCGAATAGGGTTTCTAAGTCTATAATTCTTTGAGGGAGCAGAAAGCCTCATCCTTCTCCAAGGGCCTGGCTGGTGGATTCGAACCACTGACATGTGGTTTGCAGTCCAGTGCTTATCCTACTGAGCCACTGTACTCCCTGCACACAGAACATGGGAATGCTGAATGGTTTAAAATTAAACAAGGTGTGTGCCAGGGTTGTCTTCTTTCACTATACTTAATCAACCTGTATGCTGAGCAAATAATCCGAGAAGCTGGGTTCTATGAAGAAAAACGTGGCATCAGGATTGGAGAAGGCTCATTAACAACCTGCGATATGCAGATGATACAACCTTGCTTGCTGAAAGTGAAGAGGACTTAAAATACTTACTGATGACGATACAAGACCACAGCCTTTGGTATGGATTGCATCACAATGTAATGAAAACAAAAATCCTCACCACTGGACCAATAAACAACATTCATATCAATGGAAAAGACACTGAAGTTGTCAAGGACTTGAATTCTTCTTGAATCAACCATCAACACTCATGTAAGCAGCAGTCAAGAAATCAGACAATATATTGCATTAGACAAATCTGCTGCACAAGACCTTTTTAAAGTGTTGAAGAACAAAGATGTCAGCTTGAAGACTAAGGTGCGCCTGACCCAAGCCATGGTATTTCAATAACCTCCTATGCATGTGAAAGCTGGACAGTGAATAAGAAAGACCGTAGAAGAATTGATGCTTATTAAGTTATCGTGTTGGAGGAGAATATTGAAAGTGCTGTGGGCTGCCAAAAGAACCAACAGATCTGTGTTGGAAGAAGTGCAGCCAGAGTGCTCCTTGGAGGCCAGGATGGCCAAACTTCGTCTCTCATACTTCAGACACATTGTCAGGAAGGACCAGTCGCTGGAGAAGGATATCATGTTTGGTAAGGTGGAGGATCAGAGAAAAAGAGGAAGACCTCCAGCGAGATGGATTGGCCAAGTGGCAGTATCAATGGACTCAAGTGGCAACAATGGCGAGGGGGCCCAGGATCGGGCAGTGTTTTGTTCTGCTATGCTTAAGGTCACTAGGGGTCAGGACCAACACGATAGCACCTAACAACAACAACAATGAGAAAAAAGGTCAAGACTAACTATCAGCATTACTGCCCTTGGAAGCATCATTAACAGGAAATTTGGAATCTGGTAAAGGATGCTAATCTTGAACAAATGCAAGCGGGCTTCAAAATATTTGTGGAAAAAAATTAATGAAAAGTTCAACAAAGTCTGGGCAAGCAAATGCATGTATAAAAAGTAGGCTCAGAGCGAGCTGTTGGACATAAGTTACAGAACTTCTTTTTGCCATTGGCCAGGGTATCAATGAATTTGCACTGCAGTGAGTGAACAGTCAGAAGCAGAAGCAATACAGGAATGCATTTCAGGAAATGATAAACATGTTTTGTTATCCTTTCAAATAAGCCATATTACTATGCGCAGTGCGACACAACGCTTTTTTACATGGCTTTTTCACCATGGGCTTGGAACTCCCACAATGATTGGGTGGGGCCATGCAAATAAGGTGCATGGTCAGTTTTGCCAAGCTAGGCTTAAAAACAAGAGCCCACCCCAGAAGAGACGAAGCAATCACAACTACCAAGAAGAAAAGATTGGAGCAGAGTGCATCCCTTGGACCAGAGCACCAGAGATGTCACAAAACAGTAAGAGGCAGAGAAACAGCAGCAGTAGTACCAGAAAGCAAGCACAAGAAAGCACAACAGGTTTCCTGGCCCATGGAGCAAGGAGGCTTCAGTGGGTGTGCTGACTCCCAGAGCGAGAGGGCCGAGAACCTTCGGGCAGGAGGATTACTGGCAGAGTGGCACCTCCAGGCACTTTGTAGCAGAGCTCAAGAGCTTCATAGCATAGCACTTGCCGGAGCAGGGCAGAGGGCCAGAGAAAGGCCTGCCTGTGGGCAGTGTTGAGAAGCTGTCCTGATCAAAAAACTGTATCCTGAATTGTAAACTGGCACTTCTCTAAAGGACTCCTGGAATGGCGCTGTAGGATCAGCACTGGACTGCAGACCACAAGGTCCACAGTTCAAACCCACCAGCTGCTCCTCAGGAACAGGGTCGCTATGAGTTAGAACTGACTTGAGAGCACTTAACAAGAACAACAACTTCTTTAATAAAACCCATACCTATGGGGTGGTACAGCAATGTGTGGCTACAGCAATGAATTATCACACCCAGCAGGGAGTTAGAGCGAGCCCTGGGAGGGACGGGCCTCAGAATTGGTAAAAACGGTTGGAGGGTGGAGGTAAGTCCCACCTCCCCCTCACAAGAATCCGCCTTGGGCTGTTTATCTTGATTCTCCTTCTCCCTTGAGACCAGATGCCATTACACCACCATTTTTCACATTATAATAAAAGATGAAATCATTCTTACCCTTGTTTTCATTTCACACTCATCCAAACTCAGGGTAGTAATTATGCTGTTGAAACAATGTGTATACAATTATAACCAGCATTCTCCTACAGAAGGAACCAGGACACATGAAGTACAGAAGTAATAAAGATTCTATTATAACAAATCACATTTCGATCCTTTTGATTTTAAAGAGGTTAGAGGAAAGAATCTTGGTGTGGCACGGTAGGATCAGCACTGGACTGCTAACCAAAAGGGCAGTGGTTCAAACCCATCAGCTGCTCCTCAGAAACCCTACACAGGGTCGCTATGAGTCAGAACTGACTTAACGACACTAATAAGAACAAGAGCAAAAGAGGAAGGAATAGAATAATATTCTATTCTTGCTCTGTAAAAGTTCTCAATACTAAAATGACAGTGGAGATTTGATCTCACTGGGTTACTTACTATAAGCCAGAATCAACAGCAATTTACAACAACATTGGCTAAATAAACAGACATTACAGGCATACACTGCTTAACATCCCTGATAGGTTCTATGAAATAGCATGCTAGGAGCTTTGGATGTTGTACCAACAGTACAATCTGTGGTTAAATTCCTGTTGTTGTTAAGTGCCATTGAGTCAGTTCTGACTCACAGAGAACCTGTACAGGATCCGAGGAACAGCTGGTGGGTTTGAATTGCTGACCTTGTAGTTCACAGACCAGCATAAATCCCTATAAAGCCTATTATATTAAAACTTGCCTGCCAGCCAGCCAAAGCCCAAGAACTATATCCCCTGGGTACTGGAGGTGGGGTGGGGGCTGTGCCACTAGCTAGGCCAGGATTTCATGCATCTCTGGGAGCAGTGGGGAGAGGCAGGACAAAGAGGTGGCAGGCCGCAGGGATGGGCAGGCAGGAGCCAGGAGGTGCCTCAGACCCAGCAGGCACAGTGAGGGCCACAGCCAGGGCCCTGTGCCAGGAGGGAGAGAGTATGCACAGCTGCTGGCAGGGGAATGAAGCTGAGGGAGGAGCCGAAGGAGTTGGAGGTGGCTCCCTCCAGTTCCACTGCTCATTCTTACTGGGGGTGATGGGGGGTGGGGGGTCTTTAAAAATCAGAGGGAAATAAACATAAGGAGAGCTGTTTTCCCTTTATTAAAAACAAAAACAAAAAACCGAATGGGACCATGGATGTGTATGTGGTCAGGTGTTGCCGTTGTGGTGTTAAGCAATGCATGCTATTAAGTGCCTTTAAATTGGTTACAACTTCTAGTCACCCTGTGTTGGGTTTTCAAGAAGCAGCTGGTAGGTTTAAACTGCCAGCCTTGCAGTTAGCAGTCCACTGCTTATCCTAAGTGCTATACCATATCTGTACTAAAAACAGTGAACTCAGCCAAGAATCAAATGGTACCATAACAAGATATTTAAATATACATGTATTGTCACGAATGAATTGTGTCTCCCCAAATACGTGTCACCTTGGCTAGACCAAGCTTCTCAGTGGTTTGACAGCTTTGTAATGGCAGCTGCTGAAAAGAAACAAGGACACAAGGACCTTTCTTCAGAGCTGGAGCTTGGAATCCTGACTTCGAGGTTCCTAATCTGTGAGAGAGTCCATTGTTTTGTTAAAGCCATCCACTTGTGGCATTTCTGGTATAGCAGGACAAGAAAACTAAGACACCTACTAAACCAGAAAACACTTTCAATGTACAAAGGCACCAATAACTCTAAAAAAAGAAGCAAGTACCAGAACAAACCCCTAGAAAAGAGCAAAACCATTCCAGCAATAAGCTTGAGAATGGTAGAGGGAGATAGTCAGGCCTTTCTAAAAAGTAGGTTCAAATGAAGAGGGAAAAGAAAATCCTGAGTTAATCTGCCACCTAGAGGTCATGTACAAATTTTTCACCCAAACAAAGCTTATGGTTAATGAGCTCCAGCAGCTAATCAGAGGATGGGTGGAGGTCTGCGTCCCTACAGAGGCACTCGGAAGAAAGGCCTGGCAATCTACTTCTGAAAACCCTGTGGAGCCCAATTTCTACTCTGACACACGTGGGGTCACCAAAATCAGAATCAACTAGATGGCAACCAGTTAGCTCTTCAATAAACGTGTATCACCTTTTTGTTTCTGAAATTTTTAGTTATTATAAAGTTTATTTTATTTGATTCCCTTTCACTCATTTAATTACAACAAAAGTACTGAGTAGACATGACTATATAGTTTGGCTCTATTTCTAGTTTCCTCTTAGTTCTTAAACCCTTTATGCCCATTCGTTTCTTCACAGCCTGAATTTATTGGGGGGGGGGGGGGAATCCTTTTCACATCTCCTTTTCCAAGATTCCTCAAGGATAGTATATACTGGAAGTAGGTCTTCCCACTTCATCTCACCTTTCTATGCACCATATTTGGGCTTTTGCCCACACTACTGAATCTCTTCTAGCCAAGATCAACAATAACCCTCGAATTGCCAAATCCAATTCAAGGAGCACACTTCAATCCTAATTTGACATCTTCTGAGGGGCATGAAGAACAATGAGTCTATGAACCATTTACTTGTTAAACCTCTCTTCTCCCTTGACTGTGAGACCCTAATCTCCTCGTCATCTTCTCATCTCCTTAGATTCCTCAGTTAGATCCTTCTCCACCAGCGAGTTAACTTTGATAAACCTCTGGGTTCTTTCCCATTCCTCACTTCGCTTTCTTTGTGATCTTGCTTGAAATCATCCACTTCCAGCATTTCAACTCCCACCAATATGTCAAAGGATTCCAAATCTTGAAATCCCAGGCTTATGTAATAAGCTGCACCTAGAATATTTCAGCCCAGTATCACGGGGGCTGGAGGGGATAACCTTAGGCTAGTGAATTCCATTCATGCTCTTCAACGCATTCATTCTATAATACAGCATAAATTCTAAAGCACTTAATTTGTGGAAAGCTACAGTCCTGGTGTGGTGCTGTAGGCTGATACGTCAGACTGAACTGTAAGTCGTCTGAACTGTAAGGTTGGTGGTTCAAGCTCACAAGCTGCTCCTTAAAAACCCTATACAGGGTCGCTATGGGTCGGAATCGACTTGACAGCTCTTAACAAAAACCACCACAGTCTACAAGAGGAGCCCTAAACCCATCTTGAGTCTTGACCTAAGTTCAGAAACCATTTGATGTCTTTATCTTACTTTAACAGTATGGCTATGCTTAGAAAAGTGGGCATGCCCAGGGAACAGTAGTTGGCACTTAAGAAGACTGTGGTTGAAAGTAGATTACACATAAAGAGGGGAGTAGTTAATCTTATAGTCCAGAATGAGCGAAAACGACCCTATCCAGAGAAGCAGCGACACCAGAGATGAAGGCAGAGATGGGGACATGAAGAGAAGGAGCAGCTGAGGACTCTAGGTTCATGCAAACAGAAAGGCTATGTGCTGGTGGCCAGTAGGCAGGCTTGCAGAATGTGCCCTTTGGTTGTTTAAATGATTATATATTCCTGAGTGCTTCTGTGTACACCGAAAATAAAACTCCAGAGGGAAGAGAAGCAAATACTGTTAAATGATGATGCATGGAGGGGGGTTGTAATCATTGCAATGAAACAAAATACGATAGGATGAGTGCAAAACTGATGTTCTCCCATATAAGCAATCACTCAATTCACAATAAAAGCTTTAAAAAAAGAAAGGTTACAAATCCCCAGCAAGTCCGGGGAGAGGCAAGTTACCCTCCGGTTTGCCTAAGACCTAGGGAACTTGCACAATGTGTCCAGGGATTTCCAGAAAGTAGCACCATGTTATCTAATAACAATTTAGAATCCTGGTGACTGTGACTCAGGGCCGCCTGGTCATGAGTCACACCCCAATCACCATGTGGAAATCCCAGAACCAATCTATATTACCTCTTCAAATCTGCAATTGTGTATGGATCACTTTGGTGCCTCGAATTGACTTTGATACGGCTTTTCTATCGCAGCCTTCTTAATTCCCACCAAGTGACTGGGTGGTGTTGCTATTGTAAAGTGCCATCGAGTCACTTCCAACTCATGTTGTTGTTAGGTGTGGAGTCGGTACCAACGCACAGCAACCCTATGTACAACAGAATGAAGCCTGCCTGGTCCTGGGCTAATCTCACAATCATTGCTACATTTCAGCCTGCTGCTGCTGCTGCCAATGAGGGAATCCATCTCATTGGGGTCTTCCTCTTTTTCTCTCTCCTACCCTTCATTTTACCAAATAGGATATGCTTCTCCAGGGACTGGTCTTTCCTGATCATATGTCCAAAGTATGAGAGACGAAGTCTGGCCATCCTGGTCTTCAAAGAGCATTCTGGCTGTACTTCTTCAACACAGATTGGTTTGTTCTTTTGACAAGCCATGCTACTTTTAATATTTTCCTCCAACACCATAGCTCAAATGAATCAATTCTTCTATGGTCTTCCTTATTCACTGTCCACCTTTAACACGCATATGGGGTTACTGAAAATACCATGTACCATGGCTTGAGTCAGGCACACCTTAGTCCTCAAACTGACATTTTTACTCTTCAACACTCTAAAGAGGTGTGTACAACAATTTGCCTAATGCAATACATACATCATTTGATTTCTTCACTGCTGCTTCTATGAGTGTTGATGGTTGATTCCAGCAGAATGAAGTCTTTGACAACTTTAATCTTTTCTCTTTAATCTTTTCAGTCATTTACATGAATGTTGTTTATTGGCCCAGTGGTGAGGATTTTTGTCTTCTTTACATTGAGGTGCAATACATAGTAAAGCTGTAATCTTTGATCTTCATCAATATTTTAAGTCCTCTTCGCTTTCAGCCAGCAAGGTTATATCATCTGTATATCACAGGTTGTAAAAAGTCTTCCTCCAATCCTGCTGTCACATTTCTCTTCATATAACCCAGCTTCTTGGGCTATGTGCTCAGCATAGAGATGTATAATGAAAGAATACAACCCTGGCACACAGCTTTCCTAATTTTAAACCACTCAGTGTTCCCTTGTTCTGATCGAACAACTGCCTCTAGGTCTATGTACATGTTCCTCATGAGCACAATTAAGTGTTCTGGAATACTCATCCTCTACAATGTTGTTCATAGCTTGTCATGATCCACACAATCAAAAGCCTTTGCACAGTCAATAAAGCACAGGTACACATCTTTCTGGTATTCTCAGCTTTTAGCCAAGATCCATCTGACATCAGCAATGATGTTGCTCATTCCAGGTCCTGAATCTAGCTTGAACCTCTGGAAGTTCTCTGTCATTATATGGTTGCAGCCATTTGGGAATTATCTTTAGCCAAATTTTACTTGTGTGAGATATTAATGATATTGTCCAATGACTTGCACGTTCTGGTGGGTCACCTCCATTCAGAATGGGCACAGATATGGATCTCTTCCAATAGGCTGGCCAGATAGTTCTCTTCCAAACTTCTTGGCAAAGATGAGTGAGTGCCTCCCATGTTTCATCAGTTTGTTGAAAGATTTCAATTTGTATCCCATCAATAACAAGGCCTTGTTCTTTGCCAATGCCTTCAGTGTACCTTGGACTCCTGCCTTCGTGTCATTGGCTCTTGATCACATGCTACCTCTTAAAATGGTTGAACATCAACCATTTCCTTTTGGTACAGTGACTCTGTATTCTTTCCATCTTCTTTTGATGCTTTCTGCATCATTCAATATTTTGCCCATTGTTGTTGTTAAGTGCAATCGACTTGGTTCCAACTCATAGTGATACTGTATAGGGTTTCCGAGGAGTGGCTGGTGAGCTTGAACTGCCAACCTTGCAGTTTGAACCGACCTGGTAGTCCAGCACATTAACCCTCAACACCACACCAGCATTCCATTTTGCCCATAGAATCCTTCAATATTACAAGTCGATGTTAATTTTTTTTTTTCTCCAGTTCTTTCAATATGAGAAATGCTGAGCGTCTTCTCCTCTGTGGCTGTGGAACTCCACATCTTCACACATTATATTATAATATTTCACTTTGTCTTCTCACGCTGACCTTTAAATTTTTCTATTTAGCTCTTTTATCTCCTCGTTTCTTCCATTTGCTACAGCATCTCTACACTGAAGATCAAATTTCAGAGTCTCTTCTGACATCCATTTTGGTCTTTTCCTTCTTTCTTGTCTTCTTAGTGATATTTTTCTTTCTTCCTGTATGATGTTCTTAATGTCATATCCTACAACTCTTCTGGTCTTCAGTCTTTAGTGTCTAATGCATCAAATCTGTTCCTCAAATATCTCTTTATGTTCAAGGTCATATTTTGGCTTTCATGGACTTTTAAACTTTTTTTTTTTTTCCAGCTTCAGCCTGAACTTGTATATGAACAACAGATGTTCTGTTCCATAATCTGCCCCTGGCCTTGTTTTGGCTGATGATATGGAGCTTTTCCACCATCTCTTCCCACAAATACGGTCAATTTAGATTTCTGTGTATTCCCTCTAGTGAGGTTCATGTATACAGTCATCTTTTATGTTGTTTTAAAAAGGTATTTGCAATGAAGAAGTCATTGTTCTTGAAAATGCCATGATGCGATCTCCAGCATCGTTTCTATCACCAAGGCCATGTTTTACAATGACTGATCCTTCCAACCTTTGCATTCCAAGCACCAGTAATGATCAATACATCTTGATTGCCTGTTTGATCAATTTCAGACTGAAGAAGTTGGTAGAATTCTTTCGTTTCATCATCACTGGCTTTAGTGGTTGGTACATAAATTTGTGTAACAGTGATTTTAACTGGGCTTCTTTGTAGGCATATGGATATCATGCTATCGCAGACAGTGTTGTACTTCAAGACGGATTTTGGTATGTTGTTTTAGATGATGAATGTGATGCTATTCCTCTTCAATTTGTCATTCCCAGCACAGTAAAACTATGTGATCATCAGATTTAAAATGGCCAATACCAGTCCATTTCTGCTCACTAATGCCTAGGATATCGGTTTATGCATTCCATTTCATTTTTGACAATTATCAATTTTCCTACATTCATACTTCATAATTACATGTTATGATTACTACTGGATGTCTATAGCTGTTTCTCTTCATTTTGAGTTGTGCCCCATCAGCAAATAAAGCTTCCAAAGGCTTTACTCCAGTCACGTCATCACAGTCAACTCTACTTTGAGGAAGCAGCTCTTCCCTAGGCAGACTGCGTGCCTTCCAACCTGAGGGGCTCATCTTCTGGCACTGTATCTGACAATATTCTGGTGCTATCTGACAGTATTCCACTGCTATTCATAGGGTTTTTCAGTGACTAAATATTTCGAAATAGTCTGTTTCTCCTTCTTCCTAGTCTGTCTTTGTCTGGAAGCTCATCTGATACCTGCCTACCATGGTTAACCTTCCTGGTATTTTCGATATCAGTGGCATAGCTTCCAGAATCACAACAACACGCAAGCCACCACAGTATGACAAACTGACAGACGAGTGGTGGTCCAACTCAGAGTGACCCTGTATAGTGTTCCCAAGGAGCAGCTGATGGGTTTGAACTGCTGACCCTGTGGTTCACCGTCCCAGTGCTGATTCTACAGTGCCAGGTGGGAACATGCAAACAAGGCATACAGGACATGCATTGGTTATTTTTTCACCCATCTAGATTTTAAAGAGACCATCTCAGAAGCAGGAACAGATGATCCCAGGACCATCAAGAAGGAAGAGCATTAAGTGGAGGGTTAAGATCCCTACCTAAAAAGCAGAGACAATAGCAGAGGCGGTGGCATGAAGAGATAGAGCAGCTGTGGTTTCTAGGCCCGTGGACTAAGTAAAGCTGAGTGCCAACCAGCAGAAGGCTGGCTTGTAGAATGTGCCCTTTGGGCATTCACAGACTGGCTAAAAGAGCTTTGTAATACTTGCCTAAGCAGGGTAGAGGCCAAGGGGCCATATGGCCAAGAGGCTGAAGAGATGAGTGAGGCATGCCTGCAGTATGGCAGAGAAGAGGCATTCCTGGCTGGAGAACTGCTGTGTCCTGACTTTATCGGATCCTGAATTGGACCCTAACAAACCCCATCATCGTGAGCATTGTTGTAAGTCCTGTGCCACTATTGCACTGGCCTGTCGAACTCAGAAGGGAAGCAGAGAGTGCTGTGGGAGGGATGGATGGTGTCAGACTAGATGAAAGGGAGCTGTAGGGTAGAGGCATGTCTGACCTCCACGTCATAGGTTCATAGGAATGGGCCTCGCTCTGACTCTAAGTTTGAGTCTCTTTCCCCCTCTGAAGCCAGGGGAAATAGTCAGACATGGCTCCCACATGGTTTGGTGCTGTCTCCTCCATTTCTGCAGCCCCGCCCGGGACAGTGATGAACTGACCTGGCACCAGTCATTACCTTGCAATGATCTCCTTTGTTTTCTTGAGTCTGTGGAATCCTGTACCCTCTGTACTGCGTGTAGGTGCTGCTGTCTCTTGTCTAGATGATTAGCTTTGTTCTGTCTTTGTCCTGTTGAAGGCTTAATCAAAGTGTCTCCATATGCTTGACTCTGGGGTCTTTTTCCCCCTAGTATAAGATGACAATGAGGATGGGACCCAGAGCTCTCTTTCTGGACAAAACCTTGGGGGTCAAAGACAGACCAGGTGCCAGTGAAGTGTGCCCCAAAGTCTCCATGGGCCCTAGGGACCCTGTGAGGTAGTCACTCTTGAATTTTGAGCCCTGCAGGGCAGCTAATTATTTATTATGGCCCTTCTAGCCATACTGTTCCATTCTGATGTATTATAAATCCTAGCCTATGCCTGTGAGTGCAGACCCACTTTGGAGAGAGTTGTTAACGAGGCAGGGTTAAGGTGGACCACTGATGTGGCACTGTAGAACAAACACTGGAGTGCTAAATGCAAGCTTGGTGGTTCAAAACCCTTTACAGGGTCACAATGCACCAGGATGACTCGATAGCATTTACCAACAAGGATTAAGGTGGAACTAAGGAGTTTGTGGTGCTGCAGGAGAATGCACTGAACTGCAAGGTCGGTTTGAACTGCAAGGTCGGTAGTTCAAACCCACCAGCAGCTCCTCAGAAACTCTAAACAAGGTCACTATGAGTCGGAACGAACTCAAAGGCACTTAACTTCTTCTTTACCTCTTCTAAGGAGTAAGGGGAGTCCTGGTCTAGCACTATAGGATCAGCAATGGAAAGCTAAACAAAAGGTTAGCAGTTCAAATCCATCAGCCGTTCCTTGGAGCCCCTATACAGGGACACTATGAGTTGGAACCGACTGCACAGCACTGAACAACAAGAAGTAAGGATTACGGGGCTGGGGAAGGAGTCTTGGTGTGATGTTGTAAGATAAGTGCTGGTCTGCTAACCTACCAGCCGCACCTCAGAAGCCCTCTACAGGGCTGCTATGAGTCTAAACAGACTTGATGGCACTTAACAACAACAACAAAGGAGCAAGGATGAAGGTGGAACTAAGGTTTAAGGAGTCCTGGTGTGGCGCTGTGGGTTAAGGCGCCAGACTGCAAAGCCATTTGAATGGCAAAGTCAGCAGTTCAAGCTCACCAGATGCTCCCCGGAAACCCTACACAGGGTCGCTATGGGTTGGAACCGACTCTACGGCACTAAACAACAACAACAAGGTTTAAGGATGACTTCAGCTTACTAGAAGGTGTGGCCCAAGTCACCACCCTTACTTTCCTTGGGGGTCAGTCTGCTTCCAGTACATAATAATGCTTTGGCAAAGTTCACTCTTTGGCTCTGGAACTTGCATCGGTCTCCTTACATCTGACCTCCAGTACGTGGGGCTTTCGGCCCACCACTTGACCTGACCCACCAGCTCCTGCACTCCATGCACCAACAGCCTGCCTGACCTGCCGATTTGGGCTCCTTGGCTGCTGAGACTACATGGGAGAGGAGATTCCTCCAGACTCATCTCGGAACTGTGAATTTGGGAAGTGCCAGCCTCCACAATTGCGTGAGTCATTTCCTCTGACAGTTGGGAGTCCTATGAGACGTGGCAGCATGTTGCAGAACCCTGAGGGGAGGAGGGATGATTAATGTCAAGGATTACAGAGCGATACAACCTGATGGAAAAGTTGGACATTTGGGATATCTTTAACCTCCGCCTCATTAGGAGCAGTCTCATGCTGATCTGTTTAAAACAAATTATTCAAGCAAGCCCCAGATTTCAGTGTGGCTCTCTGAGACTTTTATTAAGTTTTCAGGTGGGGATGGGGCACATACCCCCACCCCACCCCCGTCTGAGAATGCTTAACGTTTTCTGTGTTTGCTTATTGTGGTTGTGAAGTGCCATAGAGTCACTTCTGACTCACAGTTACCTTGTATAGAGTTTCCAAGGAGCAGCTAGTGGGTTTGAACTGCGACCCTGCAGTTCAAGCCAACCTTGAAGTCCAGTGCTTAACCTATAGCTGTTTGCTAGCAATTGTTACTTCCAAGTATAGGTTGTTGTTGTTATGTGCTATGGAGTTGGTTCTGACTCATAGCGAACCTGGACAGGGTTTCCAAGGCTGTATATCTTTACGGGAGCAGAAAGTCTCATCTTTCTCTCGCAGAACAGCTGGTAGTTTCGAACCACTGACCGTGAGGTTAGCACCCAAATTCGTAACCACTACACTACCAGAGCTCCTTTCCAAGTAAAGGTAATTTGGGTAAAAATGGCAGTTGGACTTAAAAGACACTGAAATTCGATTCCAGGATGCAGCTTTTGCATGTTTGAACATGAGTCCTGGTGTGGTGTTGTAGGATAAGCAGTGGACTGCTAACCACAAGGCTGCAGTCCACACCCACAAGTGGCTCTTGGAAACCCTATGCAGGGCCACTGTGAGTTGCTGCCAACTTGACAGCACTTCACAGCAACAGCAAGCCAGTAAGCACTGGACTCTGAGCCACAAAGTCTGCATTGTGAGCCCACCAGCCACACCGTGGGAGAAAGACAAGGCTTTCTGCTCCTGTGAAGATTTAAACACCTCGGAAGCCCTATACAAGGTCACTGTGAGTCGGAAACCACTTGATGACACTTAACTGACAGCAACAACAACAAATCTCCAGCCTAGTAAACTTCTCTTTGCTGCTTTTTCCCACTCGAAACCTGTCTCTCTTGAAAGAGTTTGTTCGCTACCATAGGAGGCAGCAGTGTGAGATTCTGGGTAAATTATCGTAAAAAGTTCTTGAGTTTGTGGACTTGTGGATTGTATAAACTGAAAAAACAAACAGCACAAGACAGCTAGTAAAAGTCAGTAGGGCAGTTGCCAGACATGCGCAGTGGTTACTGATTGGGCTGTTATCCTCAAGGTCAGCAGTTTGAAACTACTAGCTGTTCTGTGGGAGAAAGATGAGGCTTTCTGTTCCTGTAAAGATTTACACCCTGAGAAATCCTGTGTGGGTTACTATGAGTCGGAACCGACTCCACAGCACACCACCACCATCAGAGATGTGCAATAACAACAAATGCTTAAATGATTTATTAAGAGGGCTTTATTTGATATGGTCAGTTTTATCTGGGTGGCTAAAGTTAAACAGTTTACACTTTTAGGAGCTCTGGTAGTGTAGTGGTTACGAATCGGGCTGCGAACCGCAAGGTCAGCAGTTCGAAACTACCAGCTGCTCCGCGGGAGGATGAGGCGTTCTGCTCCAGTAAAGATTAACAGCCTCAGAAACCCTGTGCAGGGTCGCTATGAGTCGGAACCGACTCCACGGCACATAACAACAACGTTACATAAGGAGACTTGATGGTACTGTTGGGTAAGCATTGGGCTGCTAAGCACAGGGTTTCTGAACAAGGTCAGTGGTTCAAACCTACCAGTCGCTCCTTGTAAACCCTTTATAGGGTCGTTATGAGTCAGAACCAACTCCATGGCACTTAAGAACAACATTGATGGTGCTGTTAGGTAAGCACTGGGCTGATAAACACAAGCTATCAGAACTAGGTCAGTGGTTCAAACCCACCAGAAGCTCCTAAGAAACCCATACAGGGCCCCTATGAGTTGGAACCAACTCCACGGCACTTCATAACAATGCTACGTAAGGAGCCCTGCTGGCACTACTGGGTATGTGTTGGGCTGCTAAGCACAAGCTAGCTGAACTTTAAATTGTGTTGCAAACTCTCATAATATTTTTTATAGGTGAAAGAGGCTTTTGATCTCCAGATCTTTGGGTTTAATTTCACCCCCAAATACTATATAGATATTGGAGAAAACGGCAGTTTATTAAATTCAGTAAAATCTCATTGGAATAGAGCAAACCTTGCTCTCTTCACCAATCCATATGCTGCCAAACTGGAAAGTGTAAACATTAGATCCATTAAGTCACACTTTATGCATATAGACTGAATAAATATGATGAAAGAATACAACCCTGGCACAGATCTTTCCCAATTTTGAACCATTCAGTGTCCCCTTGTACTGGTCAAATGACTGCCTCTTGGTCTACATGTAGGTTCCTCATGAGCACGATTAATTGTTCTCCATACTGTTTCCATAACTTGTCATGATCCACAGAGATAAAAGTCTTTGCGTAGTCAATAAAGCGCAGGTAAACATCTTTCTGGTATTCTCTGTTTTCAGCCAACATCAAACTGATGTCAGCAATGATATTCCTCATTCCAAATGCTCATCTAAAACTAGCTTGAAGCTCTGAGAGTTCCTTGTCAATGTACTGTTGCAGCCATTTTTAAATTATCTTTAGCAAAAATTACTTGCATTTGATATGTAAGATATTGTCCAATGATTTCCATATTCCACTGGGTCACCTCTCTTTGGGATGGGCACAAATACGGATCTCTTGCAATCAGTTAGCCACTATCTTCCAAATTTCTTGGCACAGATGAGTGAGTGCCTCCAGTGCTGCATCTATATGCTGAAAGATTTTAATTTGTATTCCATCAATTCCTGGAGTCTTGTCCTTTTCCAATGCCTTCAGTCCACCTTGGGCTTCTTCCTTCAGTGCCACTGACTCTTGATCACATGCTATCTCTTGAAATGGTTGAACAATGACCATTTCTTTCTGGTACAGTGACTCTGTATATTCCTTCCATCTTCTTTTGTGCATCACTCAATATTTTGCCCAAAGAATCCTTCCGCATTTCAAGTCGAGGCTTGAATTTTTTCCTCAGTTCTTTCAGCTTGAGAAAAGCTGAGCGTGTTCTTCCCTTTGGTTTTCTAACTCCAGGTCTTTGCACACTTCATTATAATATCTTGTTATTAGGTTAGCTTATTCTTGGATCCTACCCTCTCACTTCTCAGCAGTTAGACCTGGAAAGTGCTCAAACTTTACAAACATATCAGACTGCTTTCAATTACTGTTAAACATGGTTAGAGCAATCAAGAGGTTCAAGAACACACACAGAAGAAAGCAGCCGTGTAAGACAGTAGTATCAAAGAGAATAGTGTCCCCATTGACTGCAAAATGAAGTTATGAATATTTAAGAGTCTAACAGATATATACATAGGTTTAGGATATTGTTAAGTTGAAATTCCAATTAAAATATAGTTTATTTATTACCTGGTTTTGTAATATAAAAAGCAGACTTTAAATTCCAAGCTGCTGATATACTGCTAATCCAAGTTTTACAGTTCAAATTCTATTGCCCCAGATAAAATGTAAAATTTTATTTCAAAAGATTTCCATTTATTTGTTTCAATCCATTTTTATAAAACAAAAGAATTGGAATAATCCACATATATTACTGACTTTTTAATAAAGTTAGCTTAAGATTAACTATTGTTGTAGATTCCAAATCATAGCTAGCCCCTATATAGGGTTTCTGAGGAGAGGCGGGTGAGTTTGAACCACTAACCTTACAGTTCAAACCAAGCTTGCAGTCCAGTGCTATCCTACAGCGCTATAGCAGTAATTAGTCTAATTAAAAATATAGATAATTTCCCTTGCAATTTCATGACTGGCCAGAGGAAGCCGCATTAGCTCACAGAATTCTCGGGCTTGAACGTAAAATAGGCATCTAAACATAATGCAGAGTTATTGTTTTACAAAATGTAGTTTTATGTTAATTTGCCTGCCCTCAATTTCAGGCTACGTTTTTTTAGTTTTTTTGTTATACTTACTGTAAACCAAATCAGTGGTGGTGGGTTTAGTGGGTTATTCCTTCTGCATTTCACCCAGAGGGGTACACTTCCTTTTGGTATGAGCTTAAATGTCATCTTAAGAGGCCTGTCCTGCTCATACCTCAATTTAAATGGCAACCTTCTCCTCATTCCCTAGCCTTCCTCTTCCACATATGTCATTACATATACTTTGTTTAATAACCGAGGTCCTCTCCTAAAATTTAAGCTTTATAAAGAAGCTTAAATTTTAGGAAATTTAGAAAATGGTACATAGTGGATTTTAAAAAATAAACACTTATC
>NW_006408697.1:3964728-3966928 GCF_000296735.1 Chrysochloris asiatica | reverse complement strand
GGCTAGTGACTTTGAACCACCAACCTTGGTGTTCAGTGCATTATACTATAGCGCCACACCAGGATGCCTACTAAGTACCTTCATGTAAATAAAATAATAGTTAACTCATTTTCTCTACATGCCTCTTCTTCGTCAAATTTTCCAACCTTTGCAGTTAACACAATGAGCAAAGAGCTAGCAGAAAAAAAGTAGCTGGCGACTTACAAAGCTCTTAAAACAGATACTCTATTATTAATTCACTACATCTGCACATACAAAATAAATGCTTAGCGTCAACATCTTTATTAGCATAAGGCTTCAGGGTGTGGAAGTTTAAAGTAAAAGAGATTAGCTAAAATTATCAAGAAGTAAAGTCCAATTAAGTTTGTCCCAGAAATCTGTGGGAAAAGCCTAGGTAAAATTCGAGCCCGAATTCAGCATGAACGTATTCAACATGAGATTTGGTTCCCTTTCAATTTTCTGTCGGCTTCAAACAAACATCATCAACTATCAATTTGTGTCAGAGGGCGTGTAACATCTGCTGGGCACACAGGGGGTGTTTCATTTAGCCCCATAAAAGCAGATTTGCCTGCCTCACCTCTTCGCTTGTCTCCTAAACCACTAAGCAACCCCCTGTCCTCCCTGCCGTGGTACTGGGGTCTCCCTGAGCTATGTTTCCCACAGTGATCAGACGCTCCACCAGACACGAGGGGGCATTTCAGGCAAGACTACAAAGATGTCCAGGACGCACGACAGATGTGCCAGGGGACTCCCTGGAGACAGCGTTTCTCGTCCGACCAAGCAAAGGGTGATCACAAACCGCGGAAAAGCGGCAGACGAAGGTGCAGGGGGAGATGACAGGTGTGCACCAGGCACCAGCAGGCAAAGGCGCGGCCTGGGTACGAGCTCGGAAACCTGGGCCCGGTCGGGACTGGAGCGAGTGCTGCGGCTCCAAAACACAACAAAGCCAGCCGCACGCTGCCGCCAGCCCACCGACCTCGTCCCCACGCGCGCCAGGGAAGAAAGTTAGTCAGTCCCCGGCGACCGCGCGACCCCGGCCGAGCCGCAGTGAGAGCCAGATGCCCAGCGCCCAGAGCGGCCGCGTCCCGCACCAACCTCCCGGCGCTCCCGAGGCTCCGACCCCTCGGAGTCAACCGGATGACTGCCACCACCCCAAGGCCACGCTTAGGGTCCCAGACTCCGAGCCCTCAGGAGATCCTCGGCGCCCAGCGACCGCCTTTACCTTCTCAGTAGTCGCCGTAGCCTCTGCCGCTGCGCGCTACCCCTTCACCGGGAGAATCCCGAGTCTTCGCTTCAGCAGCTACCGAGGCCCTGAACTCCCCACCCCCAACCTCTGGTAACCCAGGAAACCGGGAACACCAGCCCCTCCCTTCCCCAGGCCAGACCCGGACCCATTCGCCAGCGCGTGCACGCTTGGCCCCGCCCCCGAGGGCAAGAGTAGACTAAGTCGCAGGTGTGACGCGTGGAGTCTCCAAGCCAATGGGAAGCGAGGAGGCCGACCGAGCCCTGAACTCCCCGGCTGTTATCTGGTTTTTTGTGCGCGCCGCCTAGGCCTTAGTGGAGCCCTCTCGTCTCCGCTGTGCTTTATGTAGTGGGCTGCAACTACCTTCCGTTTGAAAAGCATCCACTAGGACCAGCGCTGGACTGCGATCCACAAGGTTGGCGGTTCAAACCCATCAGATACTCCTCGGAAGCCCTGTGTTGTTGTTTAGTGCCACCGAGTCGATTCCGACTCATAGCGACCCTGTTCAGGGGTTCCAAGAAGCAGATGGTGGCTTTGAACTGCGGGTCACTGTGAGTCGGAACCGACTTGACAGCATTTAACAACAACCTCCAGTTAACACAGGTCCAAAGAATGTGGTTACAGGAAATACGGCACGGAATCTGGAGAGGGAGGAAGTGTTACTTAGGAGGAACTCCGACCTTCC
Organism: Chrysochloris asiatica; assembly: GCF_000296735.1. Classification (NCBI taxonomy): domain Eukaryota; kingdom Metazoa; phylum Chordata; class Mammalia; order Afrosoricida; family Chrysochloridae; genus Chrysochloris; species Chrysochloris asiatica. The sequence goes on along the minus strand of NW_006408697.1, from coordinate 3,965,000 downwards.
TCTGAGGTCTGGAAATGCCGCATTTTAAGGACTGCGTCGGTTTCTTTACAGAAATATAAAGAGGTGTGCAAAAACACTGTAGCACAGAGTAGACAGGGATGGGCAACTTAGACATTGGCTACCCAAAATGGGGGTGGGTGGCTACAAAGGCAAGAAGTGACTGGCTTACAAGCTTTCAAGAGGGAACCTAGATCCAGAGGGCCTGGAGGAAGGTAGAATCTCCCGTGAGTAGTATTCAATCTGACTAGGCAGGGCTGATGCAATGAAATACA
>NW_006408697.1:3962326-3964281 GCF_000296735.1 Chrysochloris asiatica | reverse complement strand
GAGTCATAGGTGGCCCAGGGTCACCTTCTTTGGAATAGCTAAGTTATTAATGTGGACAGTGTGGCCCCAGGGGCTCTATTTAACCAGTCACCATAACTGAGAAAAATCAGTCCTATCTTCCTAGATTCACTCAGCTTGTGTCATTCTTTATCTGCCATTTCTAAATTCAGGGAGCATACTCACTTCATGATCACCATGCATCTCCTTTTTTCTGTATCTTGAGTATTTTTTTCCTTCATTCATTAGTCTTGCAATTACAGTCACTGTCCCCATCCCCCAAATACCTGCTTAATACTAGATGTCAAAAATGAAGTAGATATTATACCATACATACTGGAGCTAATGGACATAATTATTTCATTTTTTGGCTTGATTGCTATTTTCACATTCTAAACTACCTGATTTTGTTTTTAAAAATGCCTTCCCAAGTCTGATATCCTTAAGTGACACATATGGTTTGTACTTGGTTGTTAACTGGAAGGTTGGCACTTTGAACTCACCCAGTGGCACCAAGAGAAAGGTCTGGTGATCTGCTTTGTAAGATCACAGCAAAGAGGGCGAAACTGGCTGCCCAACCCGAAGACTAATCAGTGTTGTGGACCTGTACAACTGCACATGGAGAAGTTGGAACAATGTAGGCTCTGCTATATGTATAGCCAAGAACTCCCTGTGGAATAGTTCTTTGTAACATGTGGTCACAGGAATAAAAATCAATTCAACCAAAAAAAAAAAAAAATACTGTAGAACTGAGTTGATGCAAAGGCGCATTTTCCAACCTGTTATTAAGTGTCACTAGGACGGTTCTGACTCGGTCCTGTATAGTGCTTCCAAGGAGCTACTGGTGGGCTTAAACTGTTGACCTTGTGGTTCTCAATCCAGTGCTGATCCTACAGGGCCACACCAGGAGTCCAACCTAGCCCTCTCTAAACACACAGTAAAAAGCATACACTGCCAGTGTTAAGTGCCTTCGAGATGGTTCCGACCCATAGCGCCTCTGTTAACGGTTTCCAAAGAGCAGCTGGTGAGCTTGAACCTCCCACCTTGACGTTTCAACTGACTATGCAAACGTTAAGTGCCATTGAGTCGGTTCTAACCTATAGCGACCCTGTATAGGGTTTCCGAGGAGCATCTGGTGAGTTTGAACAGCCAACTATGCTGTTCAAACTGACTTTATAGTCCAGTGCATTAACCCACAGAGCCACACCAGGACTCCTTATATACCTTAAAATACCTGTCCCTCCAAGGGTAGGTTGTATACAAGAATTTGGGGCTGCCTCTCTGACTTTTAGTAGGCCTGGTGTGTGGCTACGGGTTAATGCGCCAGACCGCAAAGCCGTTTGAACTGCAAGGTCGGCGGTTCAAGCTCACCAGCTGCTCCTTGGAAACCTTATACAGGGTCGCTATGGGTCGGAATCGACTCGACGGCACTTGACAACAACAACAACTCAGACATCTGGACCCAGTCACTGGTGGAATGTCAGAAGTTGTGGGAAACACCATGAACTAGGTCTAGGGGCCTGGAGCTCAGAAGTCACAATGAACAGTACAGCTGCATGGAGTGTCCCTGAGTTGTAATGATTTGGCAATGGGTTTAGAATATAGATAGACATTGAGAGAACCTTCAAAATGCTCCGACAAATAGAATTAAAAGACAACAGAATTTTCCCATGAACTTTTTGAAACCCTTGTATATACAGGCCAAAAGTACTGCTACAAAGCCATAAAAAGTTTATCAAACAAAATTTTTAAAATGTGAAGTCATTGTTTCTCTGCATATCCCCGATCAAGGTCTATACAATACTGAGAGCATTTACATTTCTCTAAAGTCCTAGTATATTTGGCTTTATCTTCTTTAGCTGATCTTTGAAATTTTCTGTTCAGCTCTTGGACTCCTCATTTCTTCCATTTGCTTTATAATCTCTACACTGGAGAGCAAGTTTCAGTGTCTCTTCTGA
>NW_006408697.1:3946384-3960461 GCF_000296735.1 Chrysochloris asiatica | reverse complement strand
GGGCAGAGAAGAAAAGAGAGAGAAGAGAGGAAAAGAGAGAGAGCTCCATCAGCCAACTAAGCCGAGGCTCCTCAATTGCTTTCATTTTCACTGACTCCGCGTCTCCTCTCGTGTCCCTCGACCCCGCAATAGCTGGACTCCCAGACATACTTCATACATTCCATGTTCTGATTTTCAATGGATGTTTACAGCTGTTTCTCTTCATTTTGAGTTGTGCCCATTAGCAAATGAAGGTCCCGCGGGATTGTTTCCCACGGCTTTACTCCATTCGCATCATCACTTGGTTGGTGTTAGGTGCCGTCAAATCGGTTCTGACTCATAGTAACCCTAAGTACAAAAGAATAAAACCCCAACGATTACTGTGCCATCCTCAAATTGCTGCTGAAATTGAGCCCACTGCTGTTGCCACTATGCTAACCCATCTCTTTGGGGATCTTCCTTTTCTTCACTTACCCTCCATGTACCAAGCATGATATCCTTCTCCAGGAACTGATCCCTTCTGATAATACTTTCAAAGTATGAGAGACAAAATCTGGCCATCTTGGCTTCTAAGGAGCATTCTGGTTGTCCTTCGTCCAACACAGATTTGTTTGTTCTTCTGGCAGTACACAGTACATTATAACTCAAATGCATAAATTTTTCTACAGCCTTCTTTATTCAATGTTCAACTTTCACATGTTTATGAGGCTATTGAAAATACCATGGCTTGGGTCAGGCTAACTGTAGTCCTAAAATTGACATCTTTTTTCTTGAACACTTTAATGAAATAATGTGCAGCAGATTTGCCTAATGAAATACGTCATTTGATTTCTTGACTGCTACTTCCATGAGTGTTGATTGTGGATCCAAGCAAAATGAAGTCATTGACAACTTCAATCTTTGCTCCATTTATCATGAGGTTATTTTATTGGTTGAGGATTTTTGTTTTCTTTACAATGAGGTGCAACCAGTACTGACAGGTATGGTCTTTGATTTGAAATCCTTTTCGCTTTCAGCAAGCAAGGTTATATAATCTGTTAATGAGTTTTCCTCCAATCCTGATGCCATGTTCTTCATATAGTCTAGCTTCTGGGACTATTTGCTCAGCATACAGTCTGAAAAAGTATAGTGAAAGAATACAACCCTGACGCACACTTTTCCCGATTTTAAATCTTTGAGTATCCCCTTGTTTTGTTTGAGCAACTTCTACTTTGTGTATTTACAGGTTCCTCATGAGCACAATTAAGTGTTCTAGAATACTCATTCTCTGCAATGTTGTCCATACCTTGTCATGATCCACACGTTTGAAAACCTTTGAGTAGTCAATAAGACACAGGTAAACATCTTTCTGGTATTCTCTGCTTTTAGTCAAGGTCCATCGGACATCAGCAATGATATCCCTCATTTCACGTCCCCATCTAAATCTGACCTGAACCTTTGACAGATCCCTGGCAATATACTGCTTCAGCCATTTCAGAATTATCTTTAGCAAAATTTTACTTGTGTGTGGTATTAATGATATTGTCTGATGATTTCCACATTCTGATGTGTCACCTCTCTTTGGAAAGGGCACAAATATGGATCTATGCCTATCAGTCGGCAAGGTAACTGTCTACCAAATCTCTTGGCATAGATGAGTAAATACCTCCATTGCTTTATCAGTGTGTTGAAATATTTCTATTTGTATTCCATCAGTATTGTATTTACAGAACCTTGCTTTTTGCCAATACCATCAGTGCAGCTTGGACTTCTTCAATACTATTGGCTCTTGATCATATGCTACCTGTAAATGGTTGAACAGTGACCATGTCTGTTTAGTACAGTGACTCTGAGTATTCCTTCTATCTTCCTTTGATACTTTCTGCATCGTTCAATATTTTGCCCATAGAATACTTCAAATGTTGAAAGTCTTGGCTTGAATTTTTTTTTAAAAATTTCAGCTTGTGAAATGCTGAGTGTGTTCTTCCCTTTTGGCTTTCTAACCCCAGGTCTTTGCACATTTCATTATAATATTTGCCTTTGTGTTCTCGAGCTACCCTTCAAAATTTTCTGTTCAACTCTTTTATTTCCTCATTTCTTCCATTTGCTTTAGAATTTCTACACTGGAGAATAAATTTCAGAGTCTCTTCTGACATCCATTTTGGTCTTTTCCTTCTTTATTATCTTCTTAATCACCTTTTGCTTGCTTATTGGTCTTGATGTCATCCTACAACTCTTCTGGTCTTTGGTAATTAGTGTCGAATTAACCAAATCTGTTCTTCAGATGATCTTTAAATTCAGGTGGGGTATGTTCAAGATCATAGTTTGGCTCCTGTGGACTGATTTTAATTTTTGTCAGCTTTAGCCTGAACTTGCGTATGAGCATTTGATGGTCTGTTCCACAGTCTACCTCTGGTCTTGTTTTGGAAAATAATAAGAAGCTTTTCCATCGTCTGTTTCCACAGATGTAATAAATTCAATTTCTGTGTAGTCCATCTGGTGAGATCCATGTGTATAATACTTTTTACTGGTGTTTAAAATAGGTATTTGTAATGAAGAAGTCATTGGTCTTGCAAAATTCTATCATGCATTTCCAGCATCATTTCTGTCACGAAAGCTATTTGCCAATGACTGGTTCTTCCTCTCTGTTTCCATCCATTGCATTCCACTCTCCAGTAATTACCAATACATCTTGATTGCATGTTTGATCAATTTCAAACTTAAAAATTTGATAAGATTCTTCAATTTAATCATCACTGGCTTTGGGGGTTAGTCCATAAATTTGAATAATAATTGTATTAACTAGTCTTCCTTATTGTTGTTGTTAGGTGCCATGAAGTTGATTCTGACTCATAGTGACTTTATGCACAACAGAATGAAGCACTGCCTGGTCTGCACCATCTTCACAATGGTTGTTAGGTTTGAGCCCATTGTTGCTGCCACTGTGCCAATTCATCTCATTGGGGTCTTCCTCTTTTGGGTTGACCACCCACTTTTTCTAGCATGATATCCTTCTCCAGGGACTGGTCCCTTCTGACAATATGTTCAAAGTATGAGAGACAAAATCTCGCCATCCAGGCTTCCAAGAAACATCCTTGTTGGACTTCCTCCAATACAGATTTATTTCTTCCTCTAGCAGTCCATGATACTTTAATATTTATTCTTCTCCAGCTCCAAAACTCCAGAGCATCAATTCTTCTATGTAATTTTCAATACATCTTGATTGCATGTTTGATTAATTTCAGACTGAAAAAGTTGGTTTTGTTGTTGTTGTTGCTGTTAAGTGTCATCGAATCCGTTCCAACTCATCAATTTCACCATCACTGGTTTTAGTGGCTGGTGCATAAATTGGAATTATATTGGTATTAACTGGTCTTACTTGTAGGTGTATAGATTTTTATACTATCACAGACAACATTATATTTCAAGCTAGATTTTGAAATATTCTTTTTGATGATGGATGTGATGTCATTCCTCTTTAATTTGTCATTCCCGTCATAATAAGCCATGTAATTATCAGATTCAAAATGGCCACTACCAGCCCATTTCAGCTCAGTAATGATAAGAGTCCTTTCCAACTAAGGGGCTCATTTTCCTGCACTGTATCTGACAATATTCTGGTGCTCTTCATCATGTTTCAGTATTCAGTATTCTGGAGCTGACAGTGTCTCACTGCTATTCATAAGGTTTTCAGTGACTAAATAGTCAGAAATAGTCCATCTCTCCTACTTCTTTGTCTGTCTTAGTCTAGAAGCTCTGCTGAAACCTGTCTATCATGGGTAACCCTGCTGGTATTTAAAATACCCATGGTATAGTTTCCAGCATCCCAGCAACAAGCAAGTCACACAAACTGACAGATGAGTGGTGGCCATTATTAGGTTGCTGCCGTAATTGGGATGGAAACAAACAGAATGGGAAATTGTGAAATAAACTGACACAGTGCAGGCACTTTGAATGTTTGCAAGCACCACTGTCAGGTCACTGCCTTAATTGGAGTGCTGTTGTAGAAGTTCAATATGCCTGTATCGTGTCAGGCTATTTCACAATATACCATTCGATTTTGTCTCCTTGTTCACTTTTTTTTTTTTGCTGTTTCTTCTTCTAATCAGTATTTGATTCACTTCTTTATCCTTTACTGTGATGCTTAGGGTCCCAGGGTTATCATTTGTATGTTTCATTTGGTTTCTTGTGTCTTCACCATAGAAGCATTGGGTAGCTTATCAGCCTAGTCTACCATCTTGTCAGAAGTCTGCCTCACCAATGTAGTTTCCAATTTTCTTAAAACTTCCTAATAAATCCTTGTGATCATTTTGTGTCTTTCAATAAAATCTATTGGGACCGCCCCTTGAGAATCCTATAAAACAATTGCCACTATCTTCTGAAGTGATTTTTCCGCCTTGAATTTAGATCCTCTTGGAATTCATTGTTTTGGTCAGTTTTTGCTCTCTGGATCCTATCAGTAAATCCAAGATGCATCCCTAGTTATGATTCATCCCATAAAATCATTTACATTCGGTCTGATTTTGTTTCAAAGACTGATGGAAAGACCAGTGTTTGAGCTAGCTAATCTTCATGCAATGGTTTTTAGCATCCATTGGACTGAAAGCTTGTTGAGACCAAAATGTTCATTTAAAATTGAAAATGCCCAACCATGTGAGATCCCAACTTTAGTAGTTATTGTCTCAGGGTAATTCTACAGTATGCTTCCACCAGTTTCTAGATTTTGGTCACATTTTTTTTTTTTCATTTCATTTTTCATGATTGACTCATTTTTGAGGCCTTCCCTACTTTCCTTAAAATATTTGATTCATCTAAAAACTATTGTTTCATATGTGTCAGCATTCTCATAAACTTGTTGCAAAGTTTCAATGATTTGGGAAGATGTCCACTTGAGTTTTGTTAAATTAATAATTATCCCTAACTTTAAAATAACTCTTTTACATGGCACAGAAGAAAGAAAAAAAAAAATTATATATATATGGCACCATGGGAGAAAGATGAGGCTTTCTGTACCTTCAAAGATTTACAGCCTTAGAAATCCCATGTAGTGTTATTATGAATCGGAACCAATGTGACGGCACTTAACAGCAGCAAGGAGACTAAGACACGTCACCTCAGAGCACTTGTCTGTAGCCCTCTACTGATTGCAGTGACATGTTTAAACATGTTTTGTATGCAATAATCCTGTGTATGTATGAACTGGAGTCTTAGAAGCAACACTTTTGGATTTACCTTTGTGTATCTCCAAATGCAGCTATAATACCTCAAACTTCCATTTGACCAATGACAAGCAAGTAGTTGCATATTGATGTGGTTTAAAGGGACTTCTGGGGGAGAATTTTCCACCAACACCAGCCATTAGCAGTTCACGCCTCTGGACAGAGGTTGGCCACTTGCACTGGCAGTGTTTTTCAAGTCAGCTGTTCCAGGGATGGCTAACTTATGAAATACTTAACAATTTAATGAAAGAGGTGACTGAAGGACATCACCACTCACTGAAAAATAATAAATAATATAAATAAATAAAATAATGAGCTGGACTCCTGATGTTGCAATGTAGGAAAAGCACTGGACTGCTAACTACAAGGTCAATGGTTCAAACCTACCAGCTGCTTCTTAGAAATCCTATCTAGGGTTGCTATGAGTCTGAACTGACTCAGCAGTACTTCACAGCAATAGCCATGTGCTAGGTATTGTGCTAGATGTTGGAGATATGTTGGCAAGTTCCCCACACTCAAAGAGAAAGACGAAGCAAACTTGCCATGTTTATCACTTTACCTAAGTGAACCTATTCTTATTTAAATATCCGTTTTCACCCCATAATCTCAAACACCATCTTTTTAATTTAATGGACAAAAGATGTATTGTTAAGTAACAAGCTAGATTCTGTTTCCCTTGAATTGTCTAGAGTTTCCAAGGAGCAGCTGGTGAGTTTGAACTGCTGACCTTGTGATTCAAACCAACCTTGTGGTCCAGTGCTTATCCCACAGGGCCACACCAAGACACTGAGTTCACTGAAGAAACGAATTAAACTTAGCCAGTCCAGAACTGGAGAGATGACCTGCTCAGGCAGAGATGATTGGGGTCACAAGGTGTTTTAAGTGACTATGCAACAAATAGGAACAGGACAACAAAACAAAACAAAAAAAACAAGTATAAATGAGTCTGTGCAGTTCAAATCTGTGGTGTTCAAGGGCCAACTGTATTTTAACCACAATCCTACAGAATCTATTAGAACATTGATATTAAGTATGCATGTCATGTCGTTGCTTCTTGCCATCAAGTCAAGGCCAACGTGTGCAGAGTACAAGTTCTCCATGAAACTTTCATGATTGTGATAATTTAGAAGCAGAACAGTAGACCTATCAAGGTGGGTGTAACCACCAACCTTTCAGGTAATAGTTGAGCACTTAATTGGGCAGCCCATATTATATTAAATTCTTTTAAAAGGCTCCAGATGAACACAGAAAATGTATAATCAAGAACATAAAATAGAAGAAAGAATAAGGAAAAAGTAGTTGGATATGAGGAAGACCTGCTGCCGCCGCCATGTTATGTGGAATCAGTTCCGAATCATATTAACTCTGTATAGGGTTTCCAAAGAGCAGCTAGTAGGTTTGAATTGCTGACCTTGCAGTTAGTAGTCCAGTGTTTATTCTACAAATGAACACAATTCAACATTTAGTTATTTCTCAAGTCCTTTAAAACGGTGATTTAGTTATTGTCCAAACCAGTTGGTTGGCCAGGTAACTATCTTCCAAATTTCTTGGTGAAGACCAGAGTGGGCCTCCAGAGCTGTATCAGTTTGTTGAAACACTTCAAGAAACATGCCATGAACTTTGGAAGACAGCTACCTGGCCAACCAACTGGAAGAGATTCATATTTGTGCCTGTTCCAAAGGCAGGTGACCCATGGAATATGGTATCTAACAGCAACAACAACAAGCATGATTTTCAGCCAAATGAGTCAATTGCCATTTCTTCTTATTTTATTAGTTATTGTTTGCCTTAATTAATTTCTGATATATTCTTGTGGTTGCAAGTGTCTGATTAACTTTAAGCTGTAACAGCCTGAGTTCTTTATTTTGAAAGAACAAACTAAGTCCATCCTGTCATTGTTAAGTGCAATCGACCTGGTTCTGACTCACAAGGATCCTGTAAAGGGGTTCTGAGGAGCTGCTGGTGAGGTTGAACCACTAGCCTTGTGATTCAAACCAACCTTGGGGTCAAGTGCTTATCCTATGGTGCCATACCAGTCCATCCTACATAGTAGAAAAGCTAAGAAGTGAAAGGAAATTAAGAAATGTTACCATTAAAAATAAGGAGCTCTGGTAGCGTAGTGGTTACAAATTGGGCTGCTAATCTCAAGGTCAGCAGTGTGAAACTACTAGCCGTTCCACAGGAGATAGATGAGGCTTTCTGCTCCTGTAAAGATTTACAGCCTCAGAAACCCTATACAGGGTTTCTATGAGTTGGAACTGACTCCAAGGCAAGCCACCATGCACTTTTAGAGCTAAAGTGAATAGAGAGAAGTACTGTTAACTGATGGTACATGGAGGGGATTATAATCATTGTAAATGAAAGAAAGAATATGATTTGTTGAATGTAAAACTGATGATCTGCTCTGTAAACTTTCACTCAATTCACAATAAAAGCCTTAAGAAAAAAAAAATGCACTTTTACTCTCCATTCTGGTTTACAAAGCCAAGAACCCAGGGGACTGGAGCCAGTTAACAGTGAGAATAATCCTGGGAAAGTCAGGGATGTTCATTCAGAAGGAGGCTAGAAAAACAGGTCTTTCAAGTTGTAGGCAGTTTGACAGATCAGAATATCACTTGACCAGTTCAAAGAAAAAATTAGAAAGAGCCAGCTGGCTAAAGAAAATATACATGCCTACTTCAGGATTCTCAGAACTGCACTTTGTCTGTAATTTCATGCCACCACAAATTTGGACCATTTTTGAAATTGACTCTGTCCCTCCCTAATGCTCCACACAGAATACACTACTAAGGTTGCTAAATGGACCTACTATTTCAGGCCCTTAGGCAATTATTGGGTATTCCCAGAGCACCCGGCAATGTTCTAGGATAGAGTGGGCAGGTGAAAGCCATCCCATACGTGTTGAAGTCTCCAGACAGGGAAAGAAACCATGGTTGGTAGGGGCTGGAGGGGTTTCTGGCAGCATCATACATAAGTTCTCTGGAGCACCATGGAGAAACAATCTGCATTCTGGCATCTGAAAACACACTTGAAAGAGCTGACTAGATTTAGACTCTTAGACTACAGTTATGCCAATTTTTCCTAAATGCTTTTAATGCCCACAGTCTAGGAGAGGACCATTAAGGGAGAAGAGCGGAGAGCGGGACCCTACCCAGAGAAGCAGTGATGCCTGAAATGGAGCCAGAGATGATGACGTGGAGCGATGGAGCAGCTGGAGACTTCAGATCCAGAGAGGGAGAGCGACTGTGTGCTGAAGACCTGGGGCACACCGGGGAAGGATTGCATGGAGGGGATTGTAACCATGGCAATGAGACAATATACGATAGAATGAATGTAAAACTAATGTTCTCCCTTGTAAACTATCACATAATTCACAATAAAACATTAAAAAAAAAAAAGTTTATTCAATTCAAAGAGCATCCTTTATTATGAAACTATGTGGTTCCAATTGTCTGTAACATAAATAACCTTCTTTGTATACTTTGGTAATGATTGTCATGCATATGCTTAATAACCAGAAAATGGAATGTACAAATATGAATCTAGGAAAAGTGGAAGTTGTCAGAAAAATTAAATGAAATGCATAAAGAACAAAATCCTAGGTATCAGTGAGCAGAAATGGACAGGTATTGACCGTTTTGAATCTGACAATCAATGTCATTCACTTAGTATGCAGTGAATGACAAATTCAAGAGAAATGGCATGACGTTTATCATCAAAAAGAATGTTTCAAGATCTGTCTTCAAATACAACATTGCCTGTGATAAGATAATGTCCACATGCCTATAAGGAAGACAACCTCTATAGCCAGTGATGATGAAATTAAAGAATTCTACCAACTTCTTCTGGTGTGGTACTATATGTTAATGTGCTGGACTGCAAGGTCAGTTTGAGCCTCATGGTCGGCAGTTCAAGCTTACCAGCTGCTCCTAGGATACCCTATATAGGGTCACTATGGATCGAAACTGACTTGAAGGCACTTAACAACAACAACCAACTTCTTAAGTCTGAAATTGATAAAATATGTAATCAACATGTATTGGTAGAGGCTGGGCTTGATGGTGGCTAGGGTGGAGGTGTAGTGAAATTTGCCGACAGCGAAACCACAGAATACTAGGCAAAGTAGATCCATGGCAGAGCTTTTGAATCTGCCAGGCTCAGTGGCCCCAAGCTGACAACTTGGGCAAAACCAAATGGTAAGGCCAAGCAGTGGAGCAGACACAAGACAGAAAAACGCCACAGGAAACTCAGAGCGAAGGTGGACAATGCACGTTGTCAGTTTTGCTTTGTTCTGATTTTTGTTCTGTTCATTGCCCACCCTCCCGCCCCCACTGTTTGCGAACCTCCATTCTGGTGACTAGAGGGGATGCCTCAGTGAGTGGACACCGCCCACTCTCACGACTGGTGGGTTCCTCTGCCACGCATACACACAGATACTCTCAGCCCGAGAGCTGGCCCTGAACTGTTTTTATGTTTTTTGTTTAAATACAGGACAGGACAGGACAGGACAGGGGTTTAGAGAGGGAAAGAGAGTTTAAAAACAAAACAGGCCAAAAGTTAAATTAAATCCTGAGGTACAAACATAACAGCCAACAGTGGCAAGAAGCTGAAGACATGACATTAAAGTCATATTAGGCTACAGATTTTTTTTTTCCCTCTCTCTCTCCCTCCTATCCCTTATCTTCAATTATAGACTACAGTATTCAATCTAGTTTTGTCTTTTTGTTGTTGTTGCTTTTTTGGTATTTTTTTTACCTTGTTTTTTTTTTTTTTTTTGCTGGTGATGTTTTGCTGTTGTATGTGTTGTATGCACCCCCTTGTACCTCTGGGGGACTGTTTCTCTCCCTATATTACCTAAGAGGAGACAGCGACTGCTGCCATATAGTCAAGCTACAACCACACTCTATAAAACACCAAGAACCATTACCAACTGCCATATTCCATGGAGGCAGACAACACCTGTGAAAGTTACTCTGAATTAAGCAATAAGAAGAGTGAAAAGGGAAGTCCACATCATGATCACATCTACCTGGAAGCAATCAGCATAAAAAATACCAAAACACATACTCAATTAAGTCTTAAGGCCACAGATAAACACTAAACATGTCCAAGAGGCAAAAGCAGATGATCATATCAGCACATGTCCAGCAACAAGATAAAATGTCTGAGACAGATGACCTAGAGGTAGACCTGGACTCCATTCTGGAAGGAGGGCAGGCCTTGGAAATGCCTGAGAAGGAATTCAGAAAAATGATGATAAAATGTTTCAAAACACTTTACAATGGAGTTGAGAAAAATAAGGAAGAAATCAGGAAAGCACTACAGGAACAATCAAATAAGATAGATACAGCATTGGAATCAATTCAAAACCTACAGGAAGAGGTCCAAATGATCAATAATAGAATATCAGAAGTAGACAATACTCTGAAAGGGCAAAGGAGTAAAATAGAAGAGATGGAAGGCAAAACTAGTGAGTTGGAAGACAAATCTCTCAATACCACTAAAATAGTAGAACAAACACAAAAAAGATTTTAAAAATCTGAAGAAGGACTCAGATTCATGTTGGACAACATGAAGAGGAATAACTTAAGAATTATCAGCATTCCAGAACAAGAAGAATCACACGAGTCCACAGAGGAAATAGTGGAAGAACTATTGGAAGAAAATTTCTCTAACATCCTGAAAAGTGGAAAGATAAGCATTCAAGAAGCTCAACGAACCCCAAAAAGGAGAGACCCCAAAAGAAAATCACCGAGCTCTCCAAAATCAAAGATAAGGACACACTCCTGAAAGCAGCTAGGGAAAACAGAAGTGTCACATACAAAGGTGTTGCAGACCGTGAAGGCCAGGTCAGAGGTTCGAGGCCCTATAGGCCCGAGTGTAACAGCTCTTGCCACCTGGCAGTTAATAACAAATTATTTTTCATCTTAGTGTCCAGTTATGTTTTATTAATTGCAGGCATGAAGCCCTTGATATACACAGATAAATGTAATATTTTCCTAAAAGTCAAGACTGTAAAATTCCATACAGGCAAAGTTCTTCCCTCAGAGAATTCATTCAAAGTAAATTGGGTGGCTCCCTGGTCTGTTCCAAGGACAATAGGAATGCCCTCCCTAAAGTGTTTCCAGGCGCTGCCTATTCACCCAGGCACCTCTTTTCCTGAAGAACCTGAGCTGGGCAGCCGACACAATGGGAATCCTCCCAATCCTCCCTTTCCTCCCCCCATTTGAGGCTAGGTGCTAAAAGGTATGTTAATTAAGCTTGAGAAACCAAGTTGCGGTCATGAGATTCGAACCTGCGAAGTATGATGTAAAGTTGCCTGAATGTCTGGAAAAGTAAGATTGACAGCTGTACCTTGTCTTGGTCCCTCCCAGCTTTGTGTAAAGTACCTCCCCTAAGTAAAAGGAAGGTGCAAAACGAATCCAGGTGCATTACGACTGGCAAGGCATGCGTTACAGCATGCAGGGGGCACAGTCCAGCCTTGCAGTCATACTGCCTGTTTAGCTAAGATGTTTACTATGCAGGATATTATGGCCTTCTTGGCTGAGATGTTTGCAACGCAGGATCTGCCTGATGCCAGTCCAACATTCACTCTGGTTTTGGAGTGTCTCTTTGCCTCTCTCTTTGTCTCTTTCTGTGTATTCTTGCTATATCTCTATCGCCGTCAGGTATCTCCACCTCGTGAACCAAACCCCTATGTCGAGGCCAGTCCCCGACACAAAGGCAAGTAAGTCAGATTAAGCTCAGATCTTTCAGCAGAAACCATGCAAGCAAGAAGGCAATGGGGAGACATATATAAAATGCTGAAAGAAAAAAACTGCCAACTAAGAATCCTTTATCCAGCAAAGCTATCAATCAAATATGACAGTGTAATCAAAACATTCCAGGATAAACAGAAACTAAGGGACTTTGCCAAAGCCAACCTTGCACTACAAAACATCTTAAAGGGAATTCTGTGGACTAAGAACCAATAAGAACAGACAATGACCAGAGATTGACATATGTGGCAGCACCTCCCAGAATTAAATCAACAGAAGTGAGAGTTGAGAACAGAACAAAACTATAAGAACAAACTCAGTAAATCTGGGAGTCAGTCTATGACCAAAACAATTACAATATAAAAGAAGGTAAACACATAGGAAAAGAGAACCAGATGGTGAGAAGGTCAGGCAGATTACAGGATAAAGTAGACTGCATTAAATTGAGTGAAAAGTTAATTGACTATAAGGCAACCTCAAAGAAAATGAACACTTCACAATATACCAAGAAAATGAAAATCCAAGAAGAACATGGACACATTAAAACTATGAGGAAACTCACAAGAAAGAACACAAAAATCATGAACTCAACAAGTGAAGACACAAAGAACAAAGACAGCAGCAACAGCACACACACACACACAAAAACAAATATAATGGCAGCAATTAATCCATACCTATAGATAATTACACTGAATGTAAACGGATTAAATGCACCTGTTAAGAGCCAGAGGGTGGCAGAATGCATAAGAAAACAACATCCTTCAATATGGTGTCTGCAAGAGACACATCTCACACACAGAGACAAAAACAGATTAAAAGTCAAAGGATGGAAAAAATATATACCAAGCTAATTGCAATAAAAACTGAACAGGAGTGGCAATACTAATCTCTGATAAAATAAACTTTAAAGCAAAAACCATCATAATAGATAAAAATGGATATTATCTCATGATTAAAGGGACAATTGAACAAGATGACATAACCATAATAAATATCTATGCTCCCAATGAAAGAGCTCAAAAATATATAAAGCAAACTCTAATAGATATGAAAAAAAGTAATAGATGAATCTACAATCATAGTGGGGGATTTTAATAAACCACTTTCAAAAATGGATAGAACAACCAGAAAAAACTTGACAAAAACACAGAAGGACTAAAGAACACAATCAGCTAACTGGACCTCATAGATGTGTACCCAATGACAGCACAATACACATTCTTTTCCAGTGCACATGGAACATTCTCTAGAATAGACCATGTATTAGGCCACAAAACAAACTTCCATAAATTTACAAATATCAAAAAACTACAAAGCATCTTCTCAGACCACAATGCTATAAAATTAGGAATCAACAATAAGAATACCAAGGAAATCAAGTCAAATACATGGAAACTGAATAACACCCTGCTGAAAAGTGACTGGATAATAGAAGAAATTAAACGTGAATTCACAAAGTTCCTAGAAACAAATGAGAGTGAAAGTACAACATACCAAAGTCTTTGGGAAATGGCAAAAGCAGTGCTGACAGGACAATTTATTGAAATAAATGCACACATCCAAAAAGAAGAAAGAACCAAAATTAACACATTAACACAGCATCTACAACAATTAGAAACTGACCAACAGAAGAAACCTACAACCAACAAAAGAAAAGAAATAATAAATATTAGAGCAGAAATAAATGAGATAGAAAACAGAAAAACTACAGTAAGAAACAACAGGACAAGAAGCTGGTTCTTTGAAAGGATTAACAAAATTGACAGAACATTGGCAAACCTAACAAAAGAAAAGAGGGAGAAGACACAAATAACATGCATTAAAAACCATATGGGCAATGTCACAATGAAACCAAAGGAAATCAAAAGGATAATAACAGAATACTCTGAAGAGTTGTACTCCAACAAATTTGAAAACTTAGAAGAGATGGATACATTTTTAGAGAAAGACGACCTACCAAAAGTTACACACAGTGAAGTAGAAAACCTGAACAGACCCATAAAAAAAAAGAAAAAAAATCATCAGGTCATCAAAAAACTCCCAACCCAAAAAAAGTCCAGGCCAAGATGGCTTCACTGGTGAGTTCTACCAAATATTCAGGAAAGATATGTCACCAATTCTACTCAAATTATTCCAGAA
>NW_006408697.1:3923161-3941697 GCF_000296735.1 Chrysochloris asiatica | reverse complement strand
GGGGGGGCAGGCTTGTAGTATATACCCTTTGGTTGGTTGATGATGTATGGAGGGGATTGTAACCATGGCAATGAAATGTTATACAATAGCATGAATGTAAAACTAATGTTTTCCCATGTAAACTATCACATAATTCACAATAAAACATTAAAAAACAAAAACCTCAAGAGAAAAAAACAAACCCGTGTAGTGATCATTACTAGTGATTGGAATGGAAAGGTCAGAAACAAAGAAGAAAGGTCAATATTTAGAAACTATGGCCTTGGTGCTGTGTGAAATTCTCAAGATGATCCATCCTCGGAATAAAGGACCCAGAAAATTGCTAGAGCAGACATAGATTGTTGATTCACATAGCAACAGGGGCCTATGTCCCTGAGGAATGTGAGCAGGATGAATTGGGTGAGGAGGAAGAAATGTTCACTAGGAACTTTAAATAAGAATATAGCCATTAAGAGTAATGCAATAAGCCAGGGAAAGATTGTTAACCCCACAGGGGAAAGATTGTTAACCCCACAAGGTTCAATAAGGAACCCAGGGAGGGACCATCTCAAAATAGGATGAAATTCTTGGTGCATCTTCCTGTGTCCCCTGGGTCAGGCACCCGATTTTGCAAAACTGAATAAAGAAAAGCTCACTCTCGTTAAAATGATTACAGATTGGATTTCTTGAATGTTTGTCAGTAAGCACTCGTGATAACTCATCGGTGACCTCACAACCATGAGGAACCAAGGCGGCATCCGGGGTATCTACAATGTTTCTCATAGTGCTAAAAATGATGCTAGAGATTGCATGATAGAATTTCATAAGACCAATTAATTCTTCATTGCAAATACTTTTATTAAACAACATTAAAGGCAACTTTACACATGAACTTCACTAAATGGAATAAACAAGAATCAAATTGACCATATATGTGGAAAAAGGGTGAAAAAGCTCAATGTTATCAGTCAAAACAAGGCCGGGGCAGACTGTGGAACAGACCACCAATTATTCATATGTGAGTTCAGGTTAAAACTGAAGAAAATTAAAACAAGTTTGTAAGAGTCAAAATATGACCTTGAACATATCCCACCGGAATTTAGAGACCATCTCAAAAACAGATTTGATGCATTAGACACGAATGACCAGAAGAGTTGTGTGGGATGACATTAAGAATATCCAACAACAAGAAAGCAAAGATCACTAACAAAACAAGAAAGAAAGAAAAGATCAAAAGGGATGTTAGAAGAGACTGAAACTCTTCAGTGTAGAGATGCTAAAGCAAATGGAAGAAATGAGGAAGTCAAAGAACTCAATAGAAAATTTCCAAGGTCAGCTTGAAAAGACAAAATCAAGTTATCATAGTGAAATGTGCAAAGACCTGGAGTTAGAAAACCAAAAGGGAAGAAATGCTCAGCATTTTACAAGCTGAAAGAACTGAAGGAAAATTCCAAGCCTCAACTTGCAATATTTAAGGATTCCATGGGCCAAAAAAAAAAAAAATGGAGTCCTGGTGTGATGCTGTGGGTTAATGCCCTGGACTTCAAAGTTGGTTTGAACCACAAGGTTGGAGGTTCAAACTCACCAGCCACTCCTCGAAAACCCTATACAGGGTCGCTATGGGTCAGAACCAACTTGACAGCACATAACTACAAAAACATGGGCAAAATATTGAATGATGCAGATAGTATCAAAAGAACATAGAAAGAATACATAGAGTCACTATACCAAACAGAAATGGTCAGTGTTCAACCATTTGGAGGTAGCCTAAGAGCCAAGGATTCTAAAGGAACACGTCCAAGCTGCACTGAAGGCATTGGCAATAACCAAGGTGCAAGGACCTGATGAAATACAAACAGAATTCTTTTAACAAATGGAAGCAGCACTGGAGGTGCTTACTCATCTATACCAAGAAATTTGGAAGACCCGGCAACTGATTGTAAGAGATCCATATTTGTGCCCATTCCAAAGAGAGGTGACCCAATTGAATGTGAAAATCATTGAACAGTATCATTAATATCACATGCAAGTAAAACTTGGCTGGTGTCGTTATTAAGTGCCATTGAATTGATAGCGACTCATAGAGACCTTATGCACAACAGAACGAAACACTGCCTGATCCTGGGCCAACCTCACAATTGTTGCCACGCTTGAGCCCATTGATGCTGTCACTTTGCCAATTCATCTCGCTGGGGGTCTTCCTGTTTTTATCTGATGCTCCACCTTACCAAACATGATGATATCCTTCTCCAGCGACTGGTCCCTTCTGACAATATATGAGAGAAAAAGTTTGACTAATCCTGCCCTCCAAGGAGCACTCTGGCTGCACTTCTTCCAACACAGATCCATTGGTTCTATGGGAAACCCATGGCACTTTCAATATTCTCCTCCAACACCATAACTCAAAAGCATCAATTCTTCTACAGTCTTTCTTATTCTCTGTTCAGCTTTCACATGCATATGAGGTTATTGAAAATACCATGGCTTGGGCCAGGCGCACCTTAGCCCTCAAGCTGACATCTTTGCTCTTCAAGACTTTAAAAAGGTCTTGCACAGCAGATTTTCCTAATGCAATACGTTGTTTGATTTCTCGACTGCTGCTGCCATGAATTTTGCTGCAGATAATTTAAAAACGGTTGCAAGGATGCATCAACAAAAAACTGACAGAAACTCAAGCTGGATTCAGAAAAGGACAGGGAACAAGGGCTAGAGTGTGCTTTATTTATTATGCAAAGGCTTTTGCCTGTGTGGATTGGGACAAGCTATGGATAACATTGAGAATAATGGGTATTTAAGAACACTTACTGTGCTCATTAAGCCTGTACATAAACCAAGAGGTAGTCATTCCAACAGAACAAGGGGAGACTGAGGGATTTATAATGAGGAAAGGTGTGCACCAGGGTTGTATTTTTTCACCATACTTAATCATCTGTATGCTGAACAAATAATCCAATAAACTGGATTATATGAAGAAGAACATGACATCAGGATTCGAGAAAGATATGTTAACAACCTGCGATACACAGATGATACAATCTTGCTTGCTAAAAAGGAAGAGACGTGAAAATACTTACTGATGAAGATCAAAGACCACAGCCTTTGGTATAGATTGCATCTCAATGTAAAGAAAAAAAAAAAATCCTCACCATTGAACCAATAAACAACAATCTTATCAATGGAGAAAAGATGGAAGTTGTCAGGGACTTCATTCTTCTTGCATCAAACAACAACACTCATGGAAGCAGCAGACAAGAAATCAAACGATGTATTATTGCATTAGGCAAATCTGCTGCACAAGACGTTTTTAAAGTGTTGAAGAGCAAAGGTGTCAGCTTGAGGACTAAGGCGTGCCTGACCCAAGCCATGGTATTTTCAATAACCTCATATGCACGTGAAAGCTGAACAGTGAATAAGGAAGACCGTAGAAGAATTGATGCATTTGAGTTATGGTGTTGGAGAATATTGAAAATACCATGGGCTGCCAAAAGAACCAACAGATCTGTGTTGGAAGAAGTACAGAGCCAGAAGGCCCCTTAGAAGCCAGGGTGGCTAGACCTCATCTGTCACACTTTGGATTTATTATCAGTAGGGACCAGACCCTAGAGAATGGCATCATGCTTGGCTAAGTGAAGGGTCAGCAAAAAAGAGGAAGACCCCACCCCCCCCATTGAGATGGATTGGTACAATGGCAACAACAAGGACCTCAAGCGTTGCAACGATGATGAGGCTGGCGCAGGACTGGGTAGTGTTTCATTGTATTGTGTGTAAGGTCGCTATGGTTGGGTACTGACTCGATGGCACCTAACAACAACATTCCATGGTGAAGTTCTGCGGCAGCTGCATCACTTAACAGGGTAGATAAAACCAAGACATGTCATCTTACTTAAAATAAAATGAATATGCTGTTTAAAAGCATAAAATATCAGACATGAAGGAAAGTAATACTTTCAAACACACAGTAATACTAGATCAAATGCAGATATAAGTAGAAAAGTGAGTCACTGAAACTTAAATATACATTTAACAGGATGTTGGTGGTGGTTATGTGCCATGGAGTCGGTTCAGACTCATAGTGACCCTGTACAGGGTTTCTGAGGCTGTAAATCTTCACAGGAGAAGGAAGCCTCATCTTTCTCCTGCGAACTGCTGGTAGTTTCGAACTGCTGACCTTAAGGTTAGCAGCCCGATTTGTAACCACTACGCTACCAGAGCTCCTATTTAACAGGATATGATTCTAAAAATCTAACTGAAGAAAACAACTGTATTAGATAAGGTACAATTCACTTTTGTGAATTGTAGATGACTGTAAGTATGCAAGACATTATAAATACCTAGGCCTATTTTACTGGATCTTCTGGATTTATATATATGTATTTTAATCATCATGTGGCTTCAAACGTGTCAGTAAAGTAGAGGAGTCTAAGTAGGAAAGCTGAAAGCAAATACCTAAGAGAAGGTGATCTCAGCTGTCAGCTGGATGAAGACACTAAGCCAGGAGACTGTCTTGGCAAAATGGGCAGAAAGGGAGCAGCTTTTTGGCAGGGATTCTCCCTGGTGAGTAGACTTGTGGCTAGTGTGCTCGCTGTGCAGGCTGCTATCTAACTTGGCCCTGCTTGAATTCTGGATGATTCTGGAAGATACACTCCCTTCCACCCTCTACCCCTTAGACCCATTCCTCACTTATCAACATGGCTATTTTCCAAAGACCAGGTCATTGTGTGAAAATTGTTGTTTTTGTTAAGTGCTGTAAAATTAACGTTATTCTAAAACTGTGTGTGACCGTATCAGATCAAAAAATGGAGGATGACTATATCGTTACAGAACTGCCAAATCACATCATTGCATACCTGCCACATTTCATCATTACGTAACTGCCAAACCACTGTGCCTCATAGCCCAGCCAAGCTGATACACAACTTTAACCATCACAGCCAATGTTACTCTTATCTCCCACCTTAGTTTTCATTACTGCTGCCATACATCACTAATGTGCAAAACAGTCAGGTCATATTTTACTATTGTCATAAATGCAAAATATCAGGTAGCAATAAAGTTGATTATTGTTGTGGTTAAGTACCATCAAATCGTTCTGACTCATAGCTACCCTGTATAGGATTTCTGAGGAGCAGCTGGTGAATTTGAACTGCTGCTAGCAGTCCAGTGCATTATCCTGCAGCACCACACCAGGACTCCAATATGGTTGATAAGTGAAGAGTGTGTGTATGTGCTAGATGCTTTCAAGTCAGCTTTAATTCATGGTGACCCCATATACAGCAGAACAAGATGCTTCCCAGTCTGCTGACATCTTCCCTATCATGGGAATTCTCAAGTCCATGGATGCTGGCACTGTGGATTCTGAGGGCCTTCCAACCTAGGGGCTCAGCTTGTAGCAATTTTCTGTTGTGATCCATAGCATTTTCATTGGCTAATTTTTGGAACCAGATTACTAGTTCTTTCTTCCTATTTTGTCTTTTCAGCAGAAGATCCGCTGAAACTTGCCTGCCATGAGCGACCCTGTTTACATAGCTCCCAGAACAACAGCAACATGCAAGCAACCACAGATGACAGTTGGGGGGTGGAATCAGATACTAGCTGCCTGCAAATGCTTACTGGTCTGTTTTTACTCATGCTGCTAATAATACACAGGCTTTTTTTCTCCAGACATTAAATAACTCACCCATGAATTTGAGGCCACCAAATCATATGGATGACCAGGAAATGTATTGTCAAACACAATCCAGGGACCTTTCATTCCTCAGGATAACCTTTCCTGACTTGTTTCTAGCCAAACATACAGCAAAATTTCTGAAATCAGCTGCTTCCAGGTAATTAAGTTGAATAAAAGAGCAAGAGTTTCCTGAAGAGTGACAGACAACACCATATTTGCTGGCAGCTGTCCCTCTGCTAACTGTTGGAAACCTGGCTTAACCCTGTGCTTGTCATCTGCCACATGGGACTCAATCACTCTACTTTGTACGCTCTAAGAGGCTTCTTCCACTCTGCTTTGCACAGAGTTGAGTTCGTCCCTTAAAGGCAGCTTCCTGGGAAGCATCCTGGCTGTCAAGGGGGACTCTTCATCAAGTTTCATCATGGGAGACAATGTTTTTGTGGGCATGGGAGCTTTTCTTGAGATCTGATAACATTCTTTGAAAATAAGATGAACCTGTAGCCACAGGGGCGGGGAGTAGGGGGCTGGTTTAGCAAAGGAGGTCCCTAGGATGGGAAATGGTTGAGTGTCAACAAAACCCCAAGTGCTGCCGGGTAGCATCTCTGGTACCACCTCTAGCAACTGATTCTGGATGCCTGAGAATAAGTGTGAAAGAGAACCAGCAAAAATATCTTCCTCCAAATGACAGTCTGTTGTTTTAACACCATCAGTTATACATCCACCCCCCATCATGACAAGTGCCACTTTTGGTGGAGTGGTGATGTGTTATGGAGTCGGTTCTGACTCATAGTGATCCTGTAGAGGGCTTCTGAGGCTGTAAATCTTTACGGGAGCAGAAAATCTCATCTTTCTCCCATGGAACAGCTGGTAGTTTCGAACTGCTGACCTTGAGATTAGCAGCCCAACTTGTAACCACTATGCTACCAGAGCTCCTTGCCACTTTTACTTCATACTAAAGTGCTTTACATTTCTCAGGCTGTATCTGAACTCTCTAGGATAGAGAAATAATGGATGCATAAAATTATAGCCCTGAAAATGGATCTTAATTTTCAGAAGTGAAACTACTACATCATTTAAAAAGATTTAACTGGTATTACGTGTGTAGCATTGTGCCTCCTATGTCTTGTATTTATAAGTGATTAGTTATAAAATATCAATTTGGGAGAAAGATGAGGCTCTCTTCTCCCACAAAGATCTAAAGTCTCAGAAACCTATCCAGGGTCACTATGAGTTGGAACCGACTTGACCGCACTTAACCACAACAAGTTATAACGATTACATTTTACAATTGTTCCAAACATTTCTTTTTCCTGACTGCTTCTTTAAGAAAGGGATAAAAGAGGGAGGAACGAAGAAGGGTGGAATACATGTCTTTTCATATTAATTTCTCAGCCTATGTTTAAAAAACCAACAAACCAGTAGACATGCCTTACATACCCTTCTATTCTTGAGAATCAATAGCACAAACAGTTTGAAACATGTAAGAAAAGAAAACAGATAGGAAATCTAAAAATAAGTTGACTGGCCAGTTCTTCTAAGGTAAGGAACTATGTTGATGAATTATTCAGTAAAGATATCATCTCTGCCAAAAAATTTGGAAGACAACTATCTGGTCAACTGATTGGAAGAGATCCAGATTTGTGCCCATTCCAAAGAGAGCTGACCCAATGGAATGGACAATCTCTTTGATATCACATGCAAGTGAAGTTTTACTAAAGGTATACAGAAATGGCTGCAAGCATACATTGACAGAGAACTTCCAGAGGTTCAAGATGGATTCAGAAGAGGCCATGGAATGAGGGATATCATTGCTGATGTCCAATGGATCTTGGTGGAAAGCAGAGA
This sequence comes from Chrysochloris asiatica, assembly GCF_000296735.1. Classification (NCBI taxonomy): domain Eukaryota; kingdom Metazoa; phylum Chordata; class Mammalia; order Afrosoricida; family Chrysochloridae; genus Chrysochloris; species Chrysochloris asiatica. Next base: position 3,934,205 of record NW_006408697.1, on the reverse strand, counting down.
ATACCAGAAAAAATGTTTACCTGTGCTTTATTGAGTACGTAAAGGCTTTTGATTGTGTGGATCATGACAAGCTATGGTCAACATTGCGAAGTATGAGTATTCTGGAACACTTCATTGTGCTCATGAGGAATCTGTACCTGGACCAAGAGGCAGTTGTTCGAACAGAGTATGGCAACACTGAATGGTTTAAAATTAAGAAAGGTGTGTGACAGGGTTGTATTCTTTCACTATACTTATTCAACCTGTATGCTGAGCAAATAATCTGAGAAGCTGGTTTATATGAATAAAAATGTGGCACCAGAATTGGAGGAAGATTTCTTAACTATTTACGATATGCAGATGATACAACGTTGCTTGCTGAAAGTGAAGAGGATTTAAAATACTTACTGATGAAGATCAAAGACCACATGACCTTGGGTATGGATTGTATCTCAATGTAAAGAAAACAAAAATTCTCATCCCTGGACCAATAAACAACATTCTTATCAATGGGAAAAAGACTGAAGTTGTCAAGGACTTCATTTGTGGATCAACCATCAACACTCATGGAAACAGCAGTCAAGAAATCAAACAACGTATTGCATTAGGTAAATTTGCTGCATAAGATCTTTTTAAAGTGTTGAAGAGCAAAGATGTCGGTTAGAGGACTAAGGTGAACCTGACCCAAGCCATGGTATTTTCAATAAGCTCATATGCATGTGAAAGCTGGTCAGTGAATAAAAAAGACCATAGATGAATTGATGCTTTTGAGTTATGGTGTTGGAGGAGAATATTGAAAGTGCCATGGGCTGCCAAAAGAACCAACAGATGTGTTGGAAGAAGTGCAGCCAGAGTGCTTCTTGAAGGCCAGGATGGCCAGACTTCATCTCTCATACTTCGGATATATTGTCAGGAGGGACCAGTGGAGGGTCAGAGAAAATGAGGAAGACCCCCAGTGAGATGGATTGGCAAAGTGGCAGCATCAATGGGCACACACTTGGTGACAATTGTGAGGTTGGTCCAGGACCGGGCAGTGTTTTGTTCTGTTGTGCATAGGATCACTGCGAGTTGGTACTGACTTGATGTCACCTAACAACAACAAAACTGTCATAATTTGGCACCAGCATCTTTTCATTCTTTATCAACAATATCTAGAAACACGTCTTTGCCACATCTAATGAGTATCACAGGCCAGAAGAAACCATAGGAAAGTGACTGAAGTATTCTACATACAGGTTTCAACGAAAACTCACGTAAATACTGGTTGAATAGGATGCTCACATACCACCTAAGATTTAGTCTCTGTTTTCATCAACAGTGTTTTTGTCTACACTTCCTCAGGGTTTTTTTTTCTTTCTTTGCTATTCCTCATTTATGGAAAACATTCTCAACTGCCAACAGTTAAAATCCTACCAGCATCTTTCCTAGTACCCTTCAACTGTCCTGGCATCCCACCTCTTCCTGGATTTTCTTACTTAAATGGGAATACTGCCCTTCACTCTTTAAAATGTTCCATTTTTTGAGAGTGGACCATGAGTCCAATTTACTGCCTTCCAGGTGTCCCAGCATTGCAGGGTATGGATCATTGTGATCATTCAGAGTATTTTTGTTTGAGGTTACCAGAATGCTTTCATCTGAATAACTTTATTCTAATAGATATAAAAGGACATTTTCTATTTTACTGATGATAAAATTAGGGCCTAGAGAATTCAATTACTTTCTGTAAGAAACAGGAAGGGCAGGGCTGGAACTTGGCCGTCTCGACTTCTAATCATAAGATCATAAGGAAGTGATAACTACAAAACGTTCTAACTGGATTTCTAGAAAGGAATCATTTCTTAGAAGCATTTTTCACAGTTTAATTTTAGTGCTGAAGTGTGATAGTGTTGTCGATTTCTATTGATCTACAACTTCTTCTATGTGGAAAACATTGCAGGAAAATGTCAGAAGTTCTTTCCCGAGTCTTTGCTATTTTGTAATGACTCAACTACTCTGCAGCAATGTGTATGTGGTTACTTTGTCACATTAAAAGATACAAATTTAAGTGTCAATTACCTTTGAGAAAGGCAATAGGAGAAAGCAGAAAGAACTCTGCTTTCAAGAGTTGGGTAACCAAGAAAGTCTTCACAGTGGGATCTTTGTCTTAAAGATTCTGAGCTAGGGTTTGGCCACCAAGACAAAAATAAAGGTGTTCAGGGCCAAGGGAACAGCATAAAGAGACAAGACAACAAGGATGAGGGCTGGCACATTCAAGGAACAGAAAATTATTTGGGTGACAACAACAGTGGGTACTTGCAGGTAAGTGATGGGAGATGCATCTGCAAAGGCAGAGGGGCAGATCTTGATGTCTTCTGTGTGCCTTGCAAGAAGCTTAGGCTTTGTTCCATGTTGTTGTTGTCAGGTACCATCGAGGTGGAACTGACTCATAGCGACCCCATGCACAGCAGAACGAAACAATGTTCAATCCTGGGCCAACCTCACTACCGCCGCCACACTTGACGCCATCAATAATGTCACCTGGCTGATCCATCTCGTTGGGAGTCTTCCTCTTTTTCTCTGACCCTCCACCTTACCCAGCATGACATTCTTCTCCAGTGACTGTTCTCTCTGGACAATGTGTCCAAAGTATGAGAGACGAAGCCTAGCCATCTTGGCCTCCAAGGAGCACTCTGGTTGCACTTCTTCCAAAACAGATCTATTGGTTCTTTTGGCAGTCCATGGCACTTTCAGTATTCTCCTCCAACACCACAACTCAAAGGCATCAATTCTTCTACGATTTTCCTTATTCACTGTCCAGCTTTCTCATCCATATGAGGTTATTGAAAATATCATGGCTTGGGTCAGGCGCACCTTAGTCCTCAAGCTGACATCTCTGCTCTTCAGTACTTTAAAAAGTTCCTGTGCAGCAGATTTGCCCAATGCAATACGTCGTCTGATCTCTTGACTGCTGCTTCCGTGAGTGTTGATAGTTGATCCAAGAAGAATGAAGTCCTTGACAACGTCAATCTCTTCTCCATCGATAAGAATGCTGTTTATTGGTCCAGTGGTGAGGATTTTTGTTTTCTTTACATTGAGTTGTAATCCATACGTAAGGCTGTGCTCTTTGATCTTCATCAGTAAATATTTTAAGTCCTCTTCACTTTCAGCAAGCAAGGTTGTATCATCTGCATATCGCAGATTGTTAATGAGTCTTCCTCCAATCCCGACACCGCATTTTCCTTCATAGAACCCAGCTTCTCATATTATTTGCTCAGCATACATATTGAACAAGAATGGTGAAAGAACACAACCCTGTCGCACACCTTTCCCAATTTTAAAACATTCAGTGTTCCCATGCTCTGTTCGAACAACTGCCTCTTGGTCCAGGTACAGATTTCTCAGAAGTACAATGAAGTGTTCTGGAATACTCATACTTCTCAATGTTGTCCATAGCTTGTCATGAAAGCCTTCGCATAGTCAATAAAGCATAGGTAAACATCCTCCTGATATTCTCTGCTTTCAGCCAAGCTCCATCGGACATCTGCAATGATATCTCTCATCAGCATTTCTCAAACTGGGGGAACTGAAGAAAAAATTCAAGCCTCGACTTTCTTTATTGAAAGATTCTCGGGGGCAAATTATTGAATGATGCAGAGGGCATCGAGAAAAGATGGAAGGAATACACAGAGTCATTGTACCAAAAGGAAATGGTTAATGTTTAACCATTTCAAGAGGTACCATATGAACAAGAGCCAATGATACTCAGGGAGGAAGTCCAAAATGCATTGAAAGAATTGGCAAAGAACAAGGCACCAGGAATTGATAGAATAAAAATTGAAATCTTTCAAGAAAGTGAGGCGGCACAGGAGGCACTCACTCATCTGTGCCAAGAAATTTGGAAGACAACTATCTGGCCGACTGATTGGAAGACATCCATATTTGTGCCTATTCCAAAGAGAGGTGACCCAACGGAATGTGGAAATCATCGGACAAGCTCTTTGATATCTCAAGCGAGTAAAGTTTTGCTCAAGGTAATACAGAAATGGCTACAATCATACATTGACAGAGAACTTCCAGAGGTTCAAGCTGGATTCAGAAGAGGCTGTGGAACGAGAGATTTGTTCCATAGGCAGGGAGAAATTGCTGGAGTCCTTTAAGCTGGAGATACGATCACATTTGTATTTTAGAAGGATGATTTTTTTGACAGTTCTGTGAAGAATGAAGTGGAGGGGGAAAAGACTAGAAGCAGATCCATGGGTCAAGAGAGAGTGAGTAGGCCAGATTCAAGGAGGGTCCATGGAAACCTACAAAGGGTGGGGAATGAGAGAGCTTGGAATGTCCCAGGCTACTGGTTTGGGTCTTGAGGTGTCATTTCCTGCCCTTCCAGGTTTCCACGTAGGCTGACCCTCCCTGCGTCCCAGGCCTTGCTGCTCACAGACCAATTGTTTAAGGCCCTGGCCCCGTGCTGACCATTCTTAAACTGACTCAGGGTGAACTGTGCTCCATGGGGGGTTTGGTGCTGCTTTTTCAGAAGTAGACCAGCAGGCCTTTCTCCAAGAGCTTCCAACCCCTGACCTCTCGGTTAGTAGCTGAGCACATTGACCATTTGTACCATCCAAGCACTCTTGGCCCCTCTACCTGACTTCTATACTATCATCTTCCGATTTGGCAGATACGCTGACTCTTCCTAGCATCTTGCATCTTGAGTCTCATCCATATGTTTTCCCCTCTCCCAGGCCTCCAGTGTTTAGAATTTCATATGCATCTCTTCATGACTCCTCACTCTAGCCCTTAGTCTGTGCTGCCTCCTTGACAGTCTCAAGTCTCCAAGATTCAGGGCAGGAGAGAGAGAGTGGAGCTGATCTTAGCATCCATCAGGGAAAGCCTGGAGCTAAACCGTCAGGGAGGGCTAAGAGTGAGGGATGAGAACGAGGAGAAACAATGAGTACATTTTGAATTTGCTGTGTTTAATGTGCTTCGCTCATCTTATAACATCCCACATGAGTCCATCTGTACCCATTTGTTGAGTGAGTCCTTGTACTTGCATCATGCCCCAAACAGACAATCTCATTTTGTTAACATCCAAGAATCAGAGCAGCAATCTCTGAAATGAGGTCTTTGGCTCAGCCCAGTCCAGAGAAATTGCTCCCTTCTCTTTCTTTACATTCCCTCACCTAAGGCTCCCCCACAATGCATGGCCACACTCTGAACAAATTGTCCTTTGGAGCCAGCTCCAAATCAGGGCTGCCAGAAACTCATCTTACTCAGCCTGCCTACCAAAGCTGCCCACGCTCTTGGCTGGCATTGTTGTTGTTGCTGTTAAGTACAGTGGAGTCCGTTCCGACCCATAGTGACCTTGTATAGGGTTCTCAAGGAGCAGCTGGTGAGCTTGAACTGCCGACCTTGCAGTTCAAATGGCTTTGCATTGTGGCGCATTAGCGCCACACAAGCACTCCTGGCTGGCATTGGGAAGTCTCAAAGACACCTTAACTTACCTGCACAGTGAAGAAACTTACCTTTGGTGTCACTCAGTAGGTATCTTTGCTGTAAACTGGTTAGCAAGCATCTCCCCAGTGAGCTGCAATGAAGCTGGTCTCCTCCAAGTTGTTAAGCAAGCTGGACCATTTGTTTGCAGTTAAGATAAGATAGGGTCATTCTCCTGGCATTGTAGAAACATGTTCAGTTGAGTCAAACAGCCTGACACCCCAAATCCTGTCGCACTCTCAGATGTCACCTGAGGAAGAGACAGGAGTAGATGAGGATGGCAAAAGCTTTCTGCCCAGCGGAAGTTGGTCACAGAATTACACTTTCCATTTGAAAGACTTTGTGCACCAAACTCTGGCACTCCACTGTTCTTATCAAAGCCAAATAGTCCTTGGCAATGTCTTCCTCTCTGCTCTGGGCTGCTTTCCATTCGGCAGTGGGGTTGGGAAATCTTTGTGTCACCAGGAGAAGTGAGTGACCCTGTCTCCCTCTGGCTTTTTGGAGGGCTGCCATGCTTTGATCACATGGGGAATTGGCAAATCAAATGCAACTCCTTTGCAGCAAGGATTTCCAGTTAGAGATTTTGAGGTGGTTCCTATGAGTCATCATCGTTCCTGCTTCTTCTGCGGAGGGGGAGGGTTCACGGATGGCCCTGGGAGGCTGTTGGTTTGAGAATTCTGCAGTTCTTGAAGGACGTAAAGCTGAATTTACAGCCCTCTGAATGGGAGCCCTGAGCCTTGCCTCTGCTACGAACCATCTGGCTGCAAACAGACCAAACTCCTGGTGCAGGTGTTTTGCACTCCCAACTGCTGAAACTGGAAACCCCTATACAGGATCGCTATGGGTAGGAACTGTCTCAACCGCACTGAACAGCAAGAAAACCACTGAAGTCTGCTTCTCCTTTCTTTTTCCTGCTATTATTTCCTCTAGGATAGTTTTTATTAAAAACTAGTGACATATTTTTAATCCTATGCCTATTCTGAATTTCTGAGTTACTGTTTTTGTTAACACATTTACATGTATGTATATACATGTATGTATAAGAATAATATGCTTGGTAAAGTGGAGGTGGGGGTCAGTGAAAAAGAAGAATACCCCCCACGAGATGGATTGGCACAGTGGCAGCAGCAATGGGCTCAAGCATAGTAACAATTATGAGGTGGGTGCAGGACTGGGCAGTGTTTTGTTCTATTGTGCATAAGGTGGCTATGAGTCAGTACCGACTCGACAACACCTAACAACAGCAACAACAACAATAAGGTTAATAAATAGCTACTTTTTATTGAACACTTATGCCAGGCCCCATGATACCATCTTACAGTCATTAGTGTGCGACAGGGTTGTATTCTTTCATCATACTTATTCAGCTGAGCAAATTATCCAAGAAGCTGGGTTCCATGAAGAAAGATATGGCAGCAGTACTGAAAGAAGAAGGCTCTTTAACAACCTGCATTATGCAGATGATACAATCTTACTTGCTGAAAGTGAAGAGAACTCAAAATAACTAACTGATAAAGATCAAAGAGCACAGCCTTCAGTATGGATTACATCTCAATGTCAAGAAAACAAAAATCCTCACCACTGGACCAATAAACAACATTCTTATCAATGGAGAAAAAATAAAGTTGTCAAAGACTTCATTCTTCTTAGAGCAACTATCAACACTCATGGAAGCAGCAGTCAAGACATCAAACGACGCATTGCATTAGGCAAATCTGCTGCACAAGACCTTTTTAACGTGTTGAAGAGCAAAGATATCAGCTTGAAGACTAAGGTGTGCCTGATCCAAGCCATAGTATTTTCAATAACCTCATATGCATGTGAAAGTTGGTCAGTGAATAAGGAGGACCATCGAAGAATAGATGCATTGAGTTATGATGTTGGAGGAGAATACTGCAAGTGCCATGGGCTGCCAAAAGAACCAATAGATGTGTTGGATGAAGTGCAGCCAGAGTGCTCCTTGGAGGCCAGGATGGCCAGACTTCATCTCCCATATTTGGGACATATTGTCAGGAGAGACCAGTTGCTGGAGAAGGATATTATGTTTGGTAAGGTGGAGGGTCAGAGAAAAAGAGAAAGAACTCCAGCGACATGGATTGGCCAAGTATGGCAACAATTGTGAGGTTGGCTGAGGACTGGGCAGTGTTTCCTTCTGTTGTGCATAGGGTCGCTATCAGTCAGAACTGACTCGATAGCACCTAACAACAACAATGAAAACATTCATAATGTTTCCATTTTCCAGCACTACATCTGAAAATGTTCCACTGTTATTCATAAGATTTTTGGTGGCTAACCATTCAGGAAATTTCAAAGATCATCTCAAGAAGATAAAGCCAAATATTATAATAAAATATGCAAAGATTTGGAATCAGAAAAACAAAAATGAAGAACATGCTCAGCATTTCTCAAGCTGGGGAAACTGAACAAAAAATTCAAGCCTCGACTTTCGTTATTGAAAGATTCTCTGGGCAAATTATTGAATGATGCAGAATACACCAAGAGAAGATGGAAGGAATACACAAAGTCATTGTACCAAAAGAAAATGGTTAATGTTCAACCATTTCAAGAGGTAACATATGATCAAGAGCCAATGATACTCAGGGAGGAAGTCCAAAGTGTATTGAAGGAATTGGCAAAAAACAAGGCACCAGGAATTGATGGAATAAAAATTGAAATCTTCAAAGAAAGTGAGGCGGCACAGGAGGCACTCACTCATCTCTGCCAAAAAATTTGGAAGACAACTATCTGGCCAACTGATTGGAAGAGATCCATATTTGTGCCCATTCCAAAGAGAGGTGACCCAATGGAATGCAGAAATCATCGGACAATCGCTTTGATATCTCAATCGCTTTGATATCTCAAGCAAGTACAGTTTTGCTAAAGGTAATACAGAAACGGCTACAATCATACATTGACAGAGAATTTCCAGAGGTTCAAGCTGGATTCAGAAGAGGCCGTGGAATGAGAGATGTCATTGCTGATGTCCGATGGATCTTGGCTGAAAGCAGAGAATATCAGAAAGATGTTTACCTATGCTTTATTGACTATGCAAAAGCTTTTGATTGTGTGGATCATGACAAGCTATGGAAAACATTGTGAAGTATGAGTATTCCAGAACACTTAACTGTACTCATGAGGAATCTGTACATGGACCAAGAAGCAGTTGTTCGAACAGAGCATGGGAACACTGAATGTTTTAAAATTAAGAAAGATGTGCGACAAGGTTGTATTTTTTCACCATACTTATTCAACCTGTATGCTAAGCAAATAATACGAGAAGCTGGGTTCTATGAAGACCCCCTTTTTAACGTGTTGAAGAGCAAAGATATCAGCTTGAAGACTAAGGTGTGCCTGATCCAAGCCATAGTATTTTCCATAACCCCATATGCATGTGAAAGCTGGATAGTGAATAAGGAAGACCATAGAAGATCTGATGCTTTTGAGTTCTGATGTTAGAGGAGAATATTGAAAGTGCCATGGGCTGCCAAAAGAACCAACAGAACTGTGTTGGAAGAAGTATAGCCAGAGTGCTCCTTGGAGGTCAGGATGGTCAAACTTCGTCTCTCATACTTTGGACATATTGTCAGGAGGGACCAGTCACTGGAGAAGGAGATCATGTTTGGTAAGGTGGAGGGTCAGAGAAAAAGAGGAAGACCCCCAGCGAGATGGATGGGCAAAGTGGCAGCATCAATGGGCTGAAGCATGGCAACAATTGTAAGGTTGGCCCAGAACCGGGCAGTGTTTCGTTCTGTTGTGCACAGGGTCGCTATGAGTCGGTACAAACTCAATGGCACCTAACAACAACAACAACAACAACATTGTATATAATTCTCACAATTCTGCCTAGTAGGTCTTTTTATTTCCATTTACAGATACAGAATCTGAGACTTGCCCAAAGTCACATAGCTGATAAATGGTGGCACTAATAATTGAAGCCAAACTTCTTTAACTCCCAATTCCATGTTCCTAAGATACTAAGAAGGAACACTGTAGGATAAACACTAGACTATGAACCACAACTTCAGCAGCTCCTGGGAAACCCTATACAGGGTCATTATGAGTCAGAATAGACTCAACAGCATTAACAACAAACAACAACAATCCTTCCCCCAAATAATTATGTGTTCTTCAATTTATATTACATCAAAATAGAAGTTTGGACAATCTTGTTGCTGTTGTTGTTCTGTGCTGTGGAGTTGGTTCTGACTCATAGCGACCCTGTACAGGGTTTCCGAGGCTATAAATCTTTACGGGAGCAGAAAACTTCATCTTTCTCCTGCGAACTGCTGACCATGAGATTAGCAGGCCAATTTGTAACCACTATGCTACCAGAACTCCTTTGGGCAATCTAGAGGGACTCAAATATGCTCCTTTGAAATGCTCTTTGAGTTTGGGTGGGGAAGAAAACGTCTATCAAGTTGACTCATTTGAATAATAATAATAATAAAAACAGTTGCCATAACCTTCTGAGTTGACTTCTCTGCCTTGAATTTAACTGGACCAGTGGATCCTCTTGGAAGACACTGGGTTTGACCTCTTTTTTGAAGGCAGTCTAATGAAACTAAGATAAGTGTATTACTGAGAAAACTTGTCTACAGCCATCCACTGATTGCAAAGACATGTTTAAAGGAGTTTTGTTTGGCATAAACTCATAAACTGGAACTCTAGTACAAATATTTGTTGACTTATTTGTACTAGAGTTCAAGTTCTACTGATTTGTCTACTGTTGTTAAGTGCCATCAAGTCAGTTCTGATTCATGGTGACCCTGAATGGGGCTTTAGAGGAGCGGCTGGTAGGTTGTTGTTTTTTTACCACTGTCTTTACAGGAGTCCTGGTGTGGCGTTGACCTTCAATAAATATTTTTTTAAAAAAAGAAAGAAAGAATAATTGCAATCCCTGAATAAAGTATCTGTCACTGTTTGGGTCATGTCTGTAACTCCCACAACCAGACTCAGTAAAATGAGTGCAGGTCTAACTGTTATCTACATCTTTGGACTGATGTTGTTAAGTACCGTTGAGTCAATTTTGACTCTAGCAACCCCTGTATAGGGTCTCCGATGAGCAGCTGGTGGGTTTGACATGCCGACCTTATGGTTCACAGTCCAGTGCTGATCCTATAGCACCACACCAGGAGCCCAATGACCACAGTATTTCCACCCAGTTTGTGTTGTTGTTGTTAGGTACCATCAAGTCGGTACCAACCCATAGCGACCTTATGCACAGCAGAACTAAACATTGTCCAATCCTGGGCCAACCTCACCACTGTTGCCACACTTGAGTCCATCGATGCTGCCACTTGGCTAATCCGTCTTGTTGGGGTCTTCCTCTTTTTCTCTGACCTTTCACCTTACCAAACATGATATCCTTCTCCAGCGACTGGTCCCTCCTGACAATATGTCCCAAGTATGAGAGACGAAGTTTGGCCACCTTGGCCTCCAAGGAGCACTGTGGCTGTACTTATTCCAAAATGGATCTATGGGTTCTTTGACTTTCAATATTCTCTTCCAACACCATAACTCAAAAGCATCAATTCTTCTATGGTCTTCCTTATTCACTGTCCAGCTTTCGCATGCATATGAGGTTATTGAAAATACCATGGCT
>NW_006408697.1:3914712-3921566 GCF_000296735.1 Chrysochloris asiatica | reverse complement strand
TTCTTCAGCTTCAGTTTGAATTTGCATATGAGTAATTGATGGTCTGTTTCCACAGTCTGCCCCGGCCTTGTTTTGAGTGGTGATATGGAGCTTTTCCATCATCTCTTTCCACAGATGTAGTCAATTTGATTTCTATGTATTCCATCTGGTGAGGTCCATGTGTATACTCATCTCTCTCTCTCTTTTTTAATGTTTTATTGTGAATGATGTGATAGTTGACATGGGAGAACGTTAGTGTTACATTCATCCTATCATATATCGTTTCATTGCCATGTTTACAATCCCCTCCATGTATCATCAACCAACCAAAGGGGATACACTACAAGCCTGCCTCCTGGTTGTCAGCATGTATAGTCGTCTCTTATGCTGTCTAAAGAAGGTATTTGAAATGAACAAAATCATTGGTTTTGCAGAATTCTATCATGTGTTCTCCAGCATCATTTCTATCACCAAAGCCATATTTTCCAACCACTGATCTTCCTTACTCCCAACCTTTGCAATCCAATCACTAGTAATGATTGCATGTTTGATCAATTTCAGATTGAAGACGTTGGTAGAATTCTTCTATCTCATCCTCACTGGCTTTAGTGTTTGGTGCATAAATTTGAATAATAGTGGTATTAACTGGGCTTCCCTGTAGGCTCATGGATATTGTCCTATCACAAACAGCGTTGTACCTCATGACTGATTTGGATATATTCTTTTTGATGATGAATGCAGCACCATTCCTCTTCAATTTGTCATTCCCAGCATAGTAAACTGTGTGGTTGTCAGATTCAAAATAGCCAATACCAATTCATTTCAGCTCGCTAATGCCTAAGATATCAATGTTTATGCATTCCATTTCGTTTTTGACAACTTCCAGTTTTCCCAGATTCATACTTCATATATTCCATGTTCTGATTTTCAATGGATATTTACACCTATTTCTCTTCATTTTGAATTGTGCCCCATCAACAAATGAAGGTTCCACGGGCTTTTCTCCCATGGTTTTACTCCATTTGCATCATCACGATCAACTCTACTTTGAGGAGGCAGCTCTTCCCCAGTCGCATTTTGAGTGCCTTCCAACCTGAGGGGCTCATTTTCTGGCACTATATCTGATAGTGTTTTTCTGCTATTCATAAGGTTCTCAGTGACTAAAGATTTGGAAGTAGTTTGTCACTCTTTCTTCCTTGTCTGTCTTTGTCTGGAAGCTCATCTGAAACCTGTCCATCATGTGTGACCTTGCTGGTATTTAAAATATCGGTGGCATAGCTTTCAGAATCACAGCAACTTACAAGCCACCACAGTAAGACAAACTGAAAGATGAGTGGTGGTCGTTTGGTTTTAAGTGGAAACTGTCACTTTAAATTTAGAGGAGATCTGTGCACATGCCTAGTAGAACCCTCCAGGGGGACGGTGTGGTGTGTCCATTCTCTCAGGCATCCTGTCTAGCCACCAGAATGGAGGTGCACACAGAGCAAGAGACCAATGAACAGATACCAACAAATGAATGTTCACATCTGTATCTCCATGGTTCTGTCAGGCGTTCGTTGCTGTTCTGATGCTTTCACCAATTGGTCTCTCTCAAGATGGCAGCTCCGGGAGCAGCTGAGCATCTTGAATTAGAAAGCAATGGATTTCTTGACTCTGCTACAAATTCCCCTAGCTGTAAGCCTTCCAAGCCTCAAAATATTCCTTGATATGTGGTTCAGAGTTCTAGCACCATCCCCTGAGCCTGCTTGGTCTGATATTCTGTGTTGCTGCGGACAGAGCTCCTCACTGCACTTCCACCAGATCTGCCATCTTGAAAAGATATCTCTAAATATCTTTGTTTGTATTAGTTGTAGCTTAATAAATGACACACATCCAACAGAGATGTAATGGTCAAAATTCCTGAGAAAAAGTTTTTATCTTTCCAACATGAAAACTGGCTGAATGTTGCAGATAATAAACTCTCTTCTATACTTCTGTGATGGAGAAGTGCGGTGTGTTAATGAATTTTTAAATGTTTCTTAGCTCTGTTTCACAAAAACAAGTCACTGAAGTATTTTTAATACCTGTGAAGACAGCATCTCAAAGTGTTACCTGCATTTGCATTTACCACTACACTTCCTGCCTCTGCTCTGCCATTGTCAGATCACCTATAACAATTTTATGCACGGACTTTAATGTTTTCCTCCTGAAAGCTCTTTGGAGAATAATATGTCTTTAGAGAGCGTTGTTGATGAATAAGGTACTAATGTTTCATTTGGAGTGTATTTATAAGGAGCCCTGGTAGCACAATGGTTAAGTGCTTGGCTGTTGACTGAAAGGTCTGCAGTTCAAACCCACCAGTTTATCAGTGGGAGAAGGATGTGGTAGTTTACTGTCATAAAGATGGCAGACTGGGCACCCCACGGGCAGTTCTCCTCTGTTCTATTGGGGTGCTATGAGTCAGGACCGACCTCATGACAATAGGGTACCCACATCACGTGCAGTCACCACCTGCCTGTCAGCGGAGGCTTGAATGTCACTCTGATACTGAGCAGGTTTCAACAGAGCTGCTAGGCTATGACAAACTAGGAAGAAAGACCTGGAGAACTACTCCTCAATATCAGACAATAAAAATCCAAAGGGTCACAACAATACAATCTGCAACCAGTTATGAGGATGGTGCTTGGAGTCATTGTAAGTCAGGGGCCAACTCAATGGCAGCTAACAACAACGAGAACAATCATTCAGTTAGACAGTTTCTAACACACACAGTGATGGCAAGTGGCTTGAAAAAAACTGATGCAGATTCCAAAATGCCTGATTGACATTCTCTCTCTCTCTCTTTTAAATGTTTTATTGTGAATTATGTGATAGTTTACATGGAAGAACATTAGCTTTACATTCATCCTATCATATATTGTTTCATTGCCATGGTTATAGTCCCCTCCATGCATCATCAACCAACCAAAGGATACACCCTGCAAGTCTGCCCCCCCCCCCCCCCAAGCCCCGGTCGTCAGCACACAGCCCCTCTCCCTCTCTGGGTCTAGAGTCCTGAGCCACTGCATCTCCCCATGTCATTATCTCTGGCATCTCTGTTTCTCTGGGTAGGGCCCCACACTCTGCTCTTCTCCCTTGATGGTCCCAGGGACCTCCACTCCTGGACTGCAAAGTCAACCACTCCCCTCCTTTTGCTACAAAACATCCACCTTTACATTTCCAACCCTCACAGTCAGTCCTGATAGTAATTATTCACTATTGTACCACAAGAGTCCTATCCCCATCTCCTTTCATCAGCCCCGCCCAGACAGATTGTATACTACTCAGATTGGATACTACTCCGTGCCCTCTGGATCTAGGTTCCCTCTTGAAAGCTTGTAAGCCAGTCACTTCTTGCCTTTGTAGTCCCCCATTTTAGGTAGCCAATGTCCAAGTTGCCCATCCCTGTCTATGCTATACATTCTTTCTTAAAGGTACTTGGAAACTAGTAACTTTCCTGATCTTAAAAGATAAATAGGCCATTTAGTAACACTCAAAGAAAGCTATCTTTCCACGAAGACACAGCTCAAAAATTCTATATAGTTCTCTTTTTCTACAGTACACAAGATGGGACTCAGATAGTATGAAAGAGATGCTTCACTTCCTAGAGGTGTGGTATTACTTCAGTTTATTTAGAATTAATTTCCTGCTTCTTTCTAAAAAGGCATGGGATAGTTTCCAAACTTAGAGGTATAATAGAAAATTAAGGGATTTAAGATTACAAACAAAATGTTGTGTAGTGCCGATGAGTTGGTACTGACTCATAGTGACCCTGTATAAGATTTCCAAGGAATGGCTGGGGGTTTGAATCTCCAATCGTATGGTTAGCATTTGCAGTCAGTGCTTATCCTCACCAGAACTCCACAAACAAAACAGGGACTCAATAAATGGAATGACTGTAACCAGTTGTAGTCGGACTCTGAATTTGTTCTAGATTCCTGACTCTTTCTAACTGCTTTTGAGCCAGACCCAAGCTCATGACCACCCACGTACAACGTGAGGAAATGCTGCCTGGTGGGGCGCCATCCCTGCCCACCACCGCTAACCTGAGGAAAGCTGACCCTGTGGTTCTCTGAACATCCAGACACATGGAGACATCTGAAAGCTGCCAGTGTCCACTGTCGTCTATGTCAGCAGGTAAAAGATGGTATTCATGCCACGAAGCATGTTCTCAACAGTAGAATCCCCACTAGAAGCCCAGAAAGTTGTGTTTGTTTACTCAGCACTCAAGTTGTGTACCTCGACCACAAACCTACCTGACAGGACCCTACACTGGGCCAGTCCAGGGTCCAGGTGTACTCCCATCCCTCCAGGGAGGAGTCACTAGGATGGGTAGCAGTTCCACTGTTGTGAATTGCTATCTCAACACTTCTGATTCATAGCGACTCTGTATAGGGTTTCTAAGGAGCAGCTGTGAGGTGGGTCAGCTCCGAGAGCCTCTGTATTTGTTCATTTAAAGATTTGTCCCCCTAATGTCTGTTTATAAAAAGGTAACTGTGAGAAAGGAAAAATATTATATGACTCCACTCATATAGGTGTCCTGGTGTGGCGCTGTAGGATCAGCACTGGACTGCTAACTGAAAGACCAGCGGTTCAAACCCACCAGTTGCTCCTTGGAAACCCTACACAGGAACACTATGGAGACCAAGGTTGCCAGGGGTTCTGGGAGGAGAGACTGGAGGTATTGTTGAAGGAGTGCTAAGTTTCTGTTAAGAGTAATGAAAACCTTCTGAAAATGCATGCTAGTGATATTTACACAACGTAGTGAACACAATTGATGCCAATGAATTATACACATTGTTGTTGTTGTTGTTGTTGTTAGGTGGCATTGAGTCGATACTGACCCATAGCTACTCTATGCACAGCAGAATGAAACACTGCCCGGTCCTCAACCAACCTCACAATTGTTGCCACACTTGGTCGCATTGATGCTGCCACTTTGCCAATCCATCTTGTTGGAGGCCTTCCTCTTTTTCTCTGACCCTCCACCTTACCAAACATGATCTCCTTCTCCAGTGACTGGTCCCTCCTGACAGTATGTCCGAAGTATGAGAGATGAAGTTTGGCCATCCTGGCCTCCAAGGAGCACTCCGGCGGTACTTCTTCTAACACAGATCGATTTGTACACATTAAAAATGGTTACACAGCAAACTTTTTAATAAATATATTTTATCACACACACACACACACACACACACACATAACACACAAAGGTAACTGTGAGCATAGAGGGTCACAGAGCTTCTCAAAAGGATAGCTAGAAAATCTTCTAGAAAGGCGGAGAAGGGAGGCCTGGAACACAACCCTGTGGAAAGCTGGGTGGAGGCTCTGTGGGGCTAACTGCCACCTGGGACCTGAGGGAAAAGTAAGGAGGGCATGCCTGTGAATAGGCATGGCCCAAGTCTCCAGGGAAGTAAATGTGTTCATCTCTTCTCCTGTGACCGATGGAGATTGCTGTTTTGTGAGGAAAGGCTACCCTCCAGTTTTGAGATTCTTGGGAGTTAATCAGGAGGAAAGCAAGTCCTCGATTCCCAGGAAGACAATCTCCTGCATTCTGGCTCATGCAGTGCAGTGACTGGCTGAATCTGAGAGATAAAGACACCCAGTGTTTTTCTAAAATTAACAACAACCAAAAAAGGGAATAGCTACAGGAAAGGGAAGTAGAAATGAAGAAGTGGAGAAGCAATTTGGACTAAACCTGTCTGTGAATCTACCTCAGTTTTCAAAGACTCAACCTGCAAGACAAGGACACCTATGTTAGTGCTGAACTAAATATTTGAGGTGATACACTCTATTTTCTCAACTAGTTTGCCTAATTTCTTTGGAAATTTCTATGAAATGTACTAGATTATGAAATTTATTATATAATAAAGATACTAGAATCACAATGTTCCATAGAAGGATCTTCGTAGATCTTTTGGGGAAATGTCATGATTTGATAATATACAAAAGTAACTCATACAGTTCTTGAAAACAACAAAAACAAAAACACTCTCACAATTTTAGTAGCAATCAGGACATTTATCATTTATGATTCTAGGTAGAAAACTTTTTTTTTTCTCACTTTATGCAGTGATGTATGATCAAAAGAGTTTGAGGCAGAGATAGAATATCTGAGGACTCTAGACTCATGGAAAGAAAGACTGAGTGCTGGCGGCCAGGAGGCAGGCTTGTAGAATGTGCCCTTTGATTGTTTAAATGATTATATATTACTGAGTATTTTTGTGTACCTTAAAAAAAAAAAAACCAAAACAACAGAAGGAATAGAAGCAAATACTGTTGAATGGTGATGCATGGAGGGGGGGTGTAATCATAGCAATGAAACAAAATACGATAGGATGAGTGTAAAATCGATGTTCTCCCATGTAAACTATCACTCAATTCACAATAAAAACTTAAAAAAATTGTTTTGGACTGGGAGCCAGGGAACCTGAGTTCTACTGAGCCCTGCTGCTATCCAGCTCTTTGACTTCTCATCTGTGAAATGAGAAGCTAAAGTCCCATAAACGGTTAACTGGTTGTAATCAATGGTATCAGTAAAGCTAGAGAGGAGTTTTGTTTTCTCTACACTGAGATGTAATCTATACTGATCTTTAATCTTCATCAGTACATGTTTTAAGACCTCTTCACTTTCAGCAAGCAAGGTTGTATAATCTGCATATTGCAGGTTGTTAGTGAGTCTTCCTCCAACAATATATAGTTCCAACCCATAGCAACCTTGTATAGGGTTTCCAAGGAGCAGCTGGTAAGTGGTAAGTTTGAACCACCGTCCTTGCAGCTTTGCAGTCTGACGCATTAACCCATAGTGCCACACCAGGACTCTCTCTCTCTCTCTCTCTCTCTCTCTCTCTCTCTCT
>NW_006408697.1:3902575-3914612 GCF_000296735.1 Chrysochloris asiatica | reverse complement strand
ATATATACATACATTACATACACACTTTAACAAGGAAAGTATGATCATTAAGAGTGTTAAATGCTATCACCGATTATCAGCAGCAGAAATTCTCCACGGAGCAGATTGATGTTGAGACTTGTTGAATCACTACAGGGCATTCACCTTCCCAATCAGGGTTTCTGTGTTCTGTTCTGAGAGATTTTCAGCAAAGAAGTTTTAGCAATTTGGTAATTTGTCTCAAAGTCTTAAGAGTCTCAAGGTTAACAAGTTATTCCTTTCATTAAATATGCTCACTCTTTAATCTTAACACTAGGAAGTGAGGCAGAAAGGCATGGATTTAGGGAAAACTATTCCTGGCTTTGCCTCTGGATTTTTGTACACTATGGAAGATCCCCAGCAAGATGGATTGGCAAAGTGGCAGCATCAATGGGCTCAAGTGTGGCAATGATAGTGAGGTTGGCCCAGAATCTGGCAGTGTTTCATAAGGTCACTGTGGGTCGATACTGACTCGATGGCACCTAACAACATTCAACAATAAACAGCTTTGTGTCCTGGTGTGGCACGGTGGGTTAATGCATCAGACTCCAAAGTTGTTTGAACTGCAAGGTTGGCGGTCCAGCTGCTGCTTGAAAACCCTATACAGGGTTGCTATGGGTCGGAGTCAACTCAACGGCACTTAACAACAACTAGCTTTGTGTGTTCATCTATGCCAAGTAATTTGAAAGACAACTACTATCTGGCCAACTGATAGGAAGAGATCCATATTTGTGCCCATTCCAAAGACAGGTGACCCAACAGAATGTGGAAATCATCGGACAATCTCTTTGATATCCCATGCGAGTAAAATTTTACTCAAGGTAATATAGAAATGGCTGCAAGCATACATTGACAGAGAACTTCCAGAAGTTCAAGCCGGATTCAGAAGAGGCCACGGAACGAAGGATATCATTACTGATGTCCGATGGATATTGGCTGAAAGCAGAGAATATCAGAAAGATGTTTTCCTGTGCTTTATTGACTATGCAAAAACTTTCGATTGTGTGGATCATGACAAGCTATGAACAACGTTGTGAAGTATGAGTATTCTGGAACTCTTCATTGTGCTCATGAGGAATCTGTACATGGACCATGAGGCAGTTGTTTGAACAGAACATGGGAACACTGAATGGTTTAAAAATAAGAAAGGTGCGCGACAGGGTTGTATTCTTTCACCATACTTATTAAACATGTATGCTGAGCACATAATTTGAGAACTGGGTTATATGAAGAAAAACATGGCATCAGGATCGGAGGAAGACTCATTAACAACCTGCGATATGCAAATGATACAACCTTGCTTGCTGAAAATGAAGAGGACTTGGAGTACTTACTGATGAAGATCAAAGAGCACAGTCATTGGTATGGATTGCATCTCAATATAAAGAAAACAAAAACCCTCACCACTGGACCAATAAATAACTTTCTTATCTTGGATCAACTATCAACATTCATGGGAACAGCCTTCAAGAAATTAAATGACATATTGCATTAGGCAAATCTGATGCACAAGACCTTTTTAAAGTGTTGAAGAGCAAAGATGTCAGCTTGAGGACAAAGGTGCAACTGACCCAAGCCATGGTATTTTCAATAACCTCATATGCATGAGAAAGCCAGACAGTGAATAAGGAAGACCATAGAAGAATTGATGCATTTGAGTTGTGGTGTTGGAGGAGAATATTGAAAGTGCCAGGTGCTGCCAAAAGAACCAACAGATGTTTTGGAAGAAGTGCAGCCAGAGTGCTCCTTGTAGGCCAGGATGGCCAGACTTCGTCTCTCATACTTCAGACATATTGTCAGGAGAGACCAGTCGCTGGAGAAGAATACCATGTTAGGTAAGGTGGAGGGTCAGAAAAAAAGAGGAAGACCCCCATGGATTGGCAAAATGGCATAATCAATGGGCTCAAGTGTGGCAACAATATTGAGGTTGATCCAGGACCGGGCAGTGTTTCGTTCTGTTGTGCATAGGGTCGCTATGAGTCAGTACTGACTCGGTGGCACCTAACATGATCAACAACAACCTATGCCTTTGTCTAGTAAATTTAGAAATAAAATTTTTATTTAAAAAATGATATTAAAAGTACTTTATAAGGTGACAGAAATGCTCATGATTACCATGAATTCTATGGTGTCTATTTATAAAAGATGAGATATCAACATTCTAAGACCAAAAACTGGTGATTATTGTTAGTTGTAACTATGACTTTCGCATTCTCCTGTACAACAGAACAAAACATTGCCCATTTCTGCACCATCTTCAAGATATCTGGGGTAGTCAAGTCTGTTGTTGTATAGTGGCTCCCCATGACAAGCACTGGACTGTGAACCACAAGGTTCATGGTTTGAACCCACCAGCCACTCTACAAGAGAAAGATGAGGTGTTTGTTCTGTTCTTCAGAAGATTTAATGCCTTAGAAACCCTATACAGGGTCTCAATGATTTGGAGCCAACTTGTCAGGACTTAACAACAAAATTGTTGCTGCCCCTGTGTATTTTGAGTAAGTCAACCTATGGGGCTTACTATAGTAGACAATCTTCTGCTCTGATCCTAGAGTTTTAGTTGGCTAATTTTCAGAATTAGTAAATAATTTTCAGGCTTAGTCCTTTCCTCTATATGTGTCTTAGTATGGAATCTCCACTAAAATGAATCCACTATGGGTGACCCTGCTGGTATTCACTGGTATTTGAAATACCGGAGTTATAACTTCCAGCACGATACAAGCCATTACAGTAGGACAAACTGACAGATGGATGGTAACTTAAATTTTATTTACTATAATTAAATTCAAGAGCATGTAAAATCTCAAAACTATAATGTTGAATGAAAGAAACCAGACATCAAACAGTAGATACTGTATGACTCTGCAAAGGGGGCTTCTCGTCCAGCTGATATGAAGTGAGGGGAGATGCACAAGAACATCCAGACTTGCAGATAGTACCCATTTAAACTAGCCTGAATGGCTGGATGACCAGAACTCGACTAGAGGAAGAAAGAAGAGGAAAAAAGTGTAATCTGCTACAATTTGGTGAACTTGACCTATACTTATTGATGTAGTAGCTTAAAAGAGGGAACAAATCTTTACAGCAAGGATCATTTCTATCCCCTCGGTACCCAGCATTGACAGGGATGGGCAACTTAGACATTGTGTTGTTATTAGGTGCCATCGAGTTGGTAATGACACATAGCAACCTTATGCACAACAGAACGAAACACTGCCCGATCATGGGCCAACCTTACTACTGTTGTCATGCTTGAGTCCATTGATGCTGCCACTTAGACAATCCATCTTGTTGGGGATCTTCCTTTTTTTAATTTAGCTACCCAAAATGGAGGGGCAACAAAGGCTTACAGTTTTTCAAGAGGGAGCTTAGTTTCAGAGGGTGCAGGGGAGGGCAGAATCTCCACTGAGTGGTTTCCAATCTATTTGGATGGGGCTGGTGAAAGGAGATGGGGATAAGACTCTTGAGGTTTAATAGTGAATTATTGCTATCAGGACTGTTTGTGAATGTTGCAAATGTAAAGGTAAATGTTTTGTAACATAACGAGGGGAGTAGTTGATCTTGCAGTCCAGGAGTGGAGGACCCTGGAACCATCAAGGAAGAGAGTGGAGTGCAGGACCCTATCCAGAGAAGCAGCGATGCCAGAGATGGAGGCAGAGAGGAGGATGTGGAGACATGGAGCGGCTGGGGACTCTAGACTCAAGGAGGGAGAGGGGCTGTGTGCTGGCGGCTCAGGGGCTGGCATGTGGGGTATACCCTTTGGTTGTTTGATTGGTTATATATTCCTAGGTGCTTCAGTGTGCATTCAAAAAACAAACAAAAAGAACAGAGGGATTGGAAGCAAATGTTGTTGAATGATGATGCATGGAGGGGATTGTAATCATTGCAATGGAACAAAATATGATAGGATGAATGTAAAGTTGGTGCTCTCCCATGTAAACTATCACTCAATTCCCAATAAAAACAAAAAAGGGGTGGGGGGGTGCTTCTGAATTTGGTAATGTTCTCTTTATTGATCCGTGCATTGTTTAGATGGGATTCCTCAGTTTGTCCATTCATCGAGTTGTAACCATATGGTGTGTGCTCTTTTCTATATATTTATTGTTATTGTTGTAGTCTCAGAAACCCTATGGAAGAGTTCTCTGCTCTGTGCAGTGGCTATGAGTCAGAACCCCTGGGACAGCGGTGGATTTGGCGTGCTTTGGTTGTTAGCTGAATTGTACTAGGGTCCGTTGCATTGATGCTCTTTTTTTGCTGTTACAAATATTGATCAACAAGATTTGCTCAGTAGTTTTGTTGTTGTTGTTGTTGAAGACATCTAAAATGAATTGAGGCTTCTGGGGAGGCATGAATCCTTAAGACATTGGGTTTTCTATTAGAAAGTCTCTACTAATTTACATTTACATTTGCAGTGACTGAGAATTCCCTTTTCCTTTGCCTGGTGGTGCAACAATTAAGTGATTTGTGGTTAAGTTGGAACCCACTTAGTGGCTTTTCAGGAAAAAAGCTGTGGCTATCTGCTGTCCAATAATTGTTATAGCTGCTTGCTGCTGTCAAGTCAGTTTCAACTCAGAGTGAATCTAGGCACAGCAGAGTGAAACCCCACCTGGTCTTGCACCATCCTCACAACTGTTGTTATATTTGAGTCCTTTGTTGCTGCCACTGTGTCAGTCCATCTGACTGGGAGTCTTCCTTTGTTTCGATGACCCTTTACTTTACCAAGCGTGATACTCTTTTCCAGGGACTGGTCCCTCCTGATAATATGTAAAAAAAGAATGAGAATTGAAGTCCTGACAGCCTTGCTTCTAAGGAGCACACCAACTGTACTTCTTCTAAGACTAATTTGTTTGTTCTTCGGGCATCCATGGTATTTCCAACATTCTTCTCCAATGCCATAACTCAAATACTTCAATTCTTCCCTGGTCTGTCTTATTCACTGTCCAGCTTTTGCAAGCACATGAAGCAATTGAGAATACCATGACTTGGGTCAGGGGCACATTAGTCCTCAAACTGACACCTTTGCTCTTTAACACTTTAAAGGTGTCTTTTGCAGTAGATTTGCCCAATGCAAATTGTTTGATACCTTGACTGCTATTTCCATGCTATTGATTGTGGATATAAGTAAAGTGAATTCCTTGAAACCCCTGTATAGGGTTTCCGAGGAAAGGGCTGGAGGGTTTGAAATGCCTACCCTGTGGTTAGCAGTCCAGTGTTCATCCCACAGCACCAGCATTATAGTCCCAACCACCTTCTGATAGTTCCCCCTTTTCCTTTCACTGTCTTCCCCCATCTTGTTGCCACCAGCAATGTGGGTCTTGCCTCCTGTATGTAAATCACACCATGTCACTCCTTTCATTGAAACTCTTCCTTATTGTTGTTGTTATTGTGTGCCTTTGAGTAGGTTCAGACTCATAGCCACCCAGTCTATGGTTTCCAAGAGCAGTTAGTGGGTTTGAACTGCTGACCTTGTGGTTAGCAGTCCAGTGTTGATCTACAGTGTTACACCACAGCCCTCTTATTAGATTCAGATTTAAATCTAAACTCTTGATCCTAGCACACCTGGTCAGCCTTTGCCTGCCTCCCTGGCTTTCCCTTTCTGGAGTTTCTTGAATACAGCCACCTCCCACCACCACCCCCTCTGTTTCCTGGACAGCTCCTCTTCCAGTGCCTATCTGTCCTGGCCTACTTAAGCTTCAAAACCACATCCTAACACAGCCCTCCCCTGCTATTTTCTCTCACAGCATCCTGTTTATTTCCTTTACAGTTCTTACTACTTTCTGTAACTATGTAAGTATCTTCTGTCTCCCCGTTTCCTAATGAAGTCTACGAGAGCTGAGGCAATGCCTTTTGTTCATGGCTATATCTGCAGCACCTCCACTTGTGCCTACCTCATTACTAGGTGCTCAGTAAATATTTGTGGAATGAGTGAATCACGTGTTTCTCTAGTTTGCTGGCATGTAAACCCAATACCACTGTGACCCAGTGAGGTAGCTGCTAATCTTTCAGGTCCTGCCCTTCTGGGCTGCTCTCTCCCTGGGCCATGTCTAATGTCTCCCATCCCCCAGCCCTGAGTGTCTGCTGTGTATACCACATTCTGCAGGTCTTTAATAAAGGTTGTCTTTTACTGCGCCCTCAGTGTTTCAAACGCCCCACTTTGTTGTTGTTGGTTGCTGTCGAGTAGCTCAAACTCCTGACCACTCAGGTACAGAGGTGCCTGGTCCCATGCCATCTTCTTGATTTATCTGGAATGCTTGAGTCCATTGCTGTCATCCAACCTCGGAGGCTCATCTTCCAGCACTATACTGGACACTATTCTGCCATGATCCATATAGTTTTCATTGGTTAATTTTCAGAAATAAAGCATCGTCAGCCCTCTCTTCCTAGTCTGTCACAGTCTGGAAGCTCCATTGAAAGCTGTCCACCCTGGGTGATGCTGCTGGCATGTGGACTACTAGCTTCCGGCATCACAGTAATTCACAGCTGCCGCCATGAGACAGACAGACAGATGGGTGATGGTCTTCACCCTAACCAACCATTTACATTAATATGGTGGTGGTGGTTGTGTGCCATGGAGTTGGTTCCAATCCATAACGACCCTCTATATGGTTTCCAAGGCCGCAAATCTTTTGTTGTTGTTGTTGTGTGCTGTGTATAGGGTTTCCGAGGTTGTAAATCTTTATGGGAGCAGAAAGCCTCATCTTTCTCCTGCGGAACAGCTGGTAGTTTTGAACTGCTGAAGTTGAGGTTTGCAGTCCGATTCGTAACCACTACACTACCAGAGAGGAGCAGAAATCCTCATCTTTTCTTATACACTAATATAGTCTGTCCAAATGCCACAATGTCTCAAGAGGGTGTACAGTAAGATTCCATTCATTCTGTATTCACTTATTGTTGTTGTTGTTAAGTGCCGTAGAATTGGTTTCGACCCATAGAGACACTGTATAGGGTTACAGAGGAGTGGCTGGCGAGCTTGAATCACCGACCTTGTGGTTCAAACCGACTTTGCGGTCCAGCGCATTAACCCACAGCACCACACCAGGACTGCTCAAAAAGGCACTAAACAACAACAATAAAGCTTCAGACTCAATATTAAGCACTTAGGATACAAAGTTGAATTAGACACAGCATTTTCTTTCCTTTTTAAAAATCTTTTTATTGTGAATTGAGTGAAAGTTCACAGACAAGATCATCAGTTTTACATTCAACAAATCACACACTTTATTTCATGTCAATGATTGCAATCCCCTCGACAACATTGATCTGGCTTCCTCCTGTGGTTCCTATGTGTGTTCTGCCCACCTTCCCAGCCCTTCTCAACTCTGTCCTTAGGAAAATGTTGCCCTTTGATTTTAAATGGTTGACCATTCCTGCTGAGCATAGCTTTCTAGTGTTGATGTCCCCGCAGGAACTGATTGCTTAGCTGAAATTGGACTAGAGGGTGGGTTCCTTTCCAGGGTGAGACAATGGTCTTTAGCCCCCAGGCCTATAAAACTCACTGCCTTAAGACGTTTGATCATATCTAAGACATTTTCATCACTTTGCCTGCTATTACGCTCCACCACATTCACAGCTACATTTGCAGAAAAGGTAAATACCCAGGTAGAAATATCCTTTCAAACCTTTATATATTGGTGGGTCTACTCCCAACTCTCCCTTCCATGCCCATTCAGTCTGTGCGTCTGTCCAGGCATCTACCCACAGAACATTGTTGTTCCAAGGTTGTGTATAAAACCCTATTTACCTGTATTCCCTTTGCTCTTGCGTAGCTCCCTGTTTCCTCACCTGTCTTCATCATTCTTCTGACAATCTCCCTCTTCTTCTTTTTAAAGTTTTTATTGTGAATTGAGTGAAAGTTTATAGGGCAGATCATCAGTGTTACATTCAACAAATCATACACCTTGTTTCATTACAATAACCTCCCTCTTCTTGCATATTGCCCTCCTCATCACCCAAGTGAACATGTGTCTACCCTCTAGCCAGTGAATCACTCTCCTTTTCCTCCCACACCAAGGAATCATCAAAGAATGTTTCTTTTAGTGTGAAAACCTTTTATTATTGAGTTTTCATAATAGTGGTCTCATACAATATTTGTCCTTTTGTAGTTGACTGAGTTCACTCGACATAAGGTTCTGCAGGCTCATCATATTCTGAGAAGCTTGGCAAATCCATCATTATTCTTCACAGTTGTATAGTATTCCACTGAGACACAGTCTTTTCTAACTTGAAGGAGCTCACACTCTCGAGAGTGAGGCATGTAACTAATATCATGAAGTGAGTGCAGAAAAGACAGAGACAGAAGCCCAGGGGAAGTCTTCTTGGAGGAGGTGTCATCTGATTAAAGCAGAAAGAACAGCATGAGCTCAGATATGGAACTGAAAAGCAACATTTTGTAGGCAGGGTGACAATGAGCAATGTAGTGCTGCTAGAAAAGAAGTGCTGAAGATAAGACAGAGAGGTACCCAGGGCCTGATTCGGGAGGTCACTGGAAGTCTTGATTAGGAACGGGTCACCCAAAGTTTCCATCGAGTGGTGGGGGGTAGTGAAGATATGGAAGACTTGAGGAGGACTCATTTGGAGGCAGAGATATTAAGTTGTATACAATGAGGACACCAATGGGGACAGGGTAGCAGAGAGGGAGAGTCAGGGCCAGGTCAAGAACATTTGAAGAAGCTGAGCTGGTGAGACCTGCTCATTGATGGAGTCCAGAAAGACTGTCAACAGAGAATCTCAACAACACTGAGGGAAGCAATTTTGGTGAGGTAGGGGAGACGGGGGTGATTCATTAGGGTTAGGACATGTAGAACCTGAGGGGCTTGTAGAGACCTCAGAGAAATAGGCCCAGAGATGAAGGCCAGAGTTCTAGGTTTGGGAGTTAGCCACCGTAGATGACATGGTTATTGGAATTAGACAAAAGCCTAAGTCCACCACCCACAGAATGCATAGAATGCACTGAGCAGCTAGCCACAGAAGTCCCATGAAACCTCAGTATTTGTTCTTAGCTGGAGTGAGAGAACGGAGAGGGAGTTTGCAACCCGTTAATGACTGAATTGTGTCTGCCCATGCCCATAAAAGACTGAATTTCTAGCCTTGTACCTGGAAATAGAGTTTTCTTTGTTATATTAATTATATCATACCCAAGTAGAGTGGGTTCTAAATGTAACCATTCTGAGTCATAAAAAGCACATATCAGACCCAGAAGTAGGAACATGGTGGGTGGTGGGTGGCGAGAAGGAATGTGTGTGTGTGGGAGGTGGAAGATACTATGTTAAAATGATCTATTAGCCACAAAAATGAAGAATGCTCAGGACCACTGAGTAGAAAGAACTAGACATGGGTGAGCCCATTATTTTGATTTCTGGTCTCCAGAACAGTGAGAAAATAAATGTTGGTTCCTTAAAACTGCCCACTCTGAGAGCAGCCCTAGGTGACAAAGACATGTCCCCTCTGGCTAGCTCTTCTTCCAGACTTGTTCATCTTTTCCCCATGGGTCCCCTGAGCTTGGGTGACCAATCTCTCTAATAGCTAAAAAATGATGATAATTTATTGAGCACTTGCTGTAGAGGAGGAAATCTGAAGGCCTTTTGTCAGACTGTTGTTCTGACTCCTAGCGACCCTATATAGGATTTCTGAGGAGTGCCTGGTGGGTTTGAAGCACGGACCCGGAGCCTAGCAGTCCAGTGCTTACCCTACAGTGACACACTGAAGTCCATCTTGTGTCTAGGGTTAAGTGTCCAGATGCCAATTTTTCTTGCGTACCTCTTGCACCTCTGACAACTGGCGTGCCGGAGTTAGTAACAGAATATATTTACAAGTGGGTTTGGGGTCACTTCCCTCTCAGGACAATTCCTAGACATGCCCCTTAATGGTTAACTGGTTTAATGTCATACCCTGAGAGCCTCAGAGACTGTAACCCTTCCTATCTGCAGCGGTCTTCTCCCTGCTTTCTGTAGGCTCCACATGCTTATGTGATGCAGGTTTGCTGCTGCATCAACCATGGTGGTGGGAGGTAGGTTCCTTCGCTCTCTGTGCCCTAGAAAAGGTCACCACGTGCAGACAAGACTTTGGATTTCCCACACCTGGGTGATCGATCTTTGTCAAATGTTTACTCCTGTTTAAAATTTGATAAAGAATCTCAAGAATATTTATAAATTTGAAGACGGGGTCTCCCCCACCCCCCGATATTATTTGTTCAATCTCTGTTCTGAGTAAATAATCTGAGAAACTGGATTATATGAAGAATTGGGCATCAGGATTGGAGAAAGACTCATTAACAAACTGCACTATGTTGATGACACAATCTTGCTTTCTGGAAGCGAGGAGGACTTAAAATATTTGCTGATGAAAACCAGACTACAGACTTCAGTATGGATTGAACCACAGTATAAAGAGATCAAAAATCCTCCTAACTAAATAAACGGAGAAACGATTCAAGTTATCAGATATCACTCTGCTTGGATCTACAACCAACACTCAGAGAAGCAGCAATCAAGAAATCAAATAAAGTATTGCGTTGAACAAATCTGCTGCATGAAACCTCTTTACAGTGCTGAAGAGCCAAGATGTCAGGTTGAAGACTAATGTATGCCTGACCCAAGCATATGAAAACTGAACAATGAATAACTAAGACCATAGAATAGTCTATGCATTTGAATCGTAGTATTGCAGAAGAATATTGAAAATACTATGGAATGGCAGAAGAACAAACAAATCTGTTTTGGAAGAGGCACAGTTTGAATGCTCCTGAGAATTGAGAATGGTGAGACTTCACCTCTTGCTCTTTGGACATGTCATCAGGAGGCACCAGATGCTGGAGAAGAACAACTCATGCTTGGTAAAGTGGAGGGAGGGTCAACAAAAAAGAGGAAGACCCCCTCCACGAAGATGGATTGACACAGTGGATGCAACATTGGACTCAAAACTAGCAACAATTGTGGGGTGGCACAGGTGGTAGTTCTCACATCATTGTGCATAGGGGTCACTAGGAGTTGAAGGTTGCTATCAACAATAGACTACCTGCTCGGTACTTTCTAAGTGGTGTGCCTCTATTGGTTTCTTAATCCTCAAAAACACTCCATGAGGAAGATATTGTAATTTCCCCCATTTTTGAGGTGAATAAACTGAGGCATAGATACGCAACTTATTCTTTCAAGACCAAACTGTTAGTCAGTGGAGACATTAAGCTGTGTGGGCTAGTTCTCACTAGCGAGCAGCTGTATCAGCAGGCTGGGTCTTCAGATTTCAATTGCAAAGTACTTCCTTTAATTCTCCCTGTCTTTCCCCTAGAAACACAAGACAGCCACAATATTGTCTGTCACCATTTCCGGAATCTGAGGAATGATTAAAGGCAGAAATAGAGGTGTCAATTAGCTTTCTTATGAATTAATTTTGTTTTTTTTTTCTTAAGCACTGGGGCTCAAAACTGAAATGTTGCTGAATATGGCAGGATGCCAGTTCTCACCCAATGCTGACACAAGTTCTGTAGATAACGTGGTTTAGAATGAGAATATTCTGGCACGAGGAGCAAACCATGTGACTAAAGATAGAACTTGCATATATGTTATGGGACTGCCAACATTGAGTCGTGCATTACAAAACCCTTGGATATAAACAGTTTTATTATATAGCTTTATTTTGTAGCTCTTGGGAATAGATTAGAAACTCACCATGTAAGACAGATTTTTTTTTCTGTAAATTTTGAGGAATGTTAATCTTTTCTGAAGTTATATTTAAAGTTAGTTAATAATGACTTGCCATGAATCATTACAAGAAAAAATATATAATGCTATGAACATGTGCTTATCACTGTGTCATTCAGTAAAGGTATAGAAATAGTCTAGATAGTGTTTTATATGCTTGCTGCTATGAGTTCTGTTTTAAATTAGAAATGAAAATCTTATTTATAAAACTGGTGACTGGCTCCTGGGCTTTAATTTGCCATTTCTATTTTCTTAATATTACATTCTTTACCCTTAAATTTTTCATTTAAATTTTTTATTGTGAATTGAGTGAAAGTTTACAG
>NW_006408697.1:3893559-3902475 GCF_000296735.1 Chrysochloris asiatica | reverse complement strand
TCATCCCACAGCACCAGCATTATAGTCCCAACCACCTTCTGATAGTTCCCCCTTTTCCTTTCACTGTCTTCCCCCATCTTGTTGCCACCAGCAATGTGGGTCTTGCCTCCTGTATGTAAATCACACCATGTCACTCCTTTCATTGAAACTCTTCCTTATTGTTGTTGTTATTGTGTGCCTTTGAGTAGGTTCAGACTCATAGCCACCCAGTCTATGGTTTCCAAGAGCAGTTAGTGGGTTTGAACTGCTGACCTTGTGGTTAGCAGTCCAGTGTTGATCTACAGTGTTACACCACAGCCCTCTTATTAGATTCAGATTTAAATCTAAACTCTTGATCCTAGCACACCTGGTCAGCCTTTGCCTGCCTCCCTGGCTTTCCCTTTCTGGAGTTTCTTGAATACAGCCACCTCCCACCACCACCCCCTCTGTTTCCTGGACAGCTCCTCTTCCAGTGCCTATCTGTCCTGGCCTACTTAAGCTTCAAAACCACATCCTAACACAGCCCTCCCCTGCTATTTTCTCTCACAGCATCCTGTTTATTTCCTTTACAGTTCTTACTACTTTCTGTAACTATGTAAGTATCTTCTGTCTCCCCGTTTCCTAATGAAGTCTACGAGAGCTGAGGCAATGCCTTTTGTTCATGGCTATATCTGCAGCACCTCCACTTGTGCCTACCTCATTACTAGGTGCTCAGTAAATATTTGTGGAATGAGTGAATCACGTGTTTCTCTAGTTTGCTGGCATGTAAACCCAATACCACTGTGACCCAGTGAGGTAGCTGCTAATCTTTCAGGTCCTGCCCTTCTGGGCTGCTCTCTCCCTGGGCCATGTCTAATGTCTCCCATCCCCCAGCCCTGAGTGTCTGCTGTGTATACCACATTCTGCAGGTCTTTAATAAAGGTTGTCTTTTACTGCGCCCTCAGTGTTTCAAACGCCCCACTTTGTTGTTGTTGGTTGCTGTCGAGTAGCTCAAACTCCTGACCACTCAGGTACAGAGGTGCCTGGTCCCATGCCATCTTCTTGATTTATCTGGAATGCTT
This sequence comes from Chrysochloris asiatica, assembly GCF_000296735.1. Taxonomy (NCBI): domain Eukaryota; kingdom Metazoa; phylum Chordata; class Mammalia; order Afrosoricida; family Chrysochloridae; genus Chrysochloris; species Chrysochloris asiatica. Next base: position 3,901,435 of record NW_006408697.1, on the reverse strand, counting down.
GAGTCCATTGCTGTCATCCAACCTCGGAGGCTCATCTTCCAGCACTATACTGGACACTATTCTGCCATGATCCATATAGTTTTCATTGGTTAATTTTCAGAAATAAAGCATCGTCAGCCCTCTCTTCCTAGTCTGTCACAGTCTGGAAGCTCCATTGAAAGCTGTCCACCCTGGGTGATGCTGCTGGCATGTGGACTACTAGCTTCCGGCATCACAGTAATTCACAGCTGCCGCCATGAGACAGACAGACAGATGGGTGATGGTCTTCACCCTAACCAACCATTTACATTAATATGGTGGTGGTGGTTGTGTGCCATGGAGTTGGTTCCAATCCATAACGACCCTCTATATGGTTTCCAAGGCCGCAAATCTTTTGTTGTTGTTGTTGTGTGCTGTGTATAGGGTTTCCGAGGTTGTAAATCTTTATGGGAGCAGAAAGCCTCATCTTTCTCCTGCGGAACAGCTGGTAGTTTTGAACTGCTGAAGTTGAGGTTTGCAGTCCGATTCGTAACCACTACACTACCAGAGAGGAGCAGAAATCCTCATCTTTTCTTATACACTAATATAGTCTGTCCAAATGCCACAATGTCTCAAGAGGGTGTACAGTAAGATTCCATTCATTCTGTATTCACTTATTGTTGTTGTTGTTAAGTGCCGTAGAATTGGTTTCGACCCATAGAGACACTGTATAGGGTTACAGAGGAGTGGCTGGCGAGCTTGAATCACCGACCTTGTGGTTCAAACCGACTTTGCGGTCCAGCGCATTAACCCACAGCACCACACCAGGACTGCTCAAAAAGGCACTAAACAACAACAATAAAGCTTCAGACTCAATATTAAGCACTTAGGATACAAAGTTGAATTAGACACAGCATTTTCTTTCCTTTTTAAAAATCTTTTTATTGTGAATTGAGTGAAAGTTCACAGACAAGATCATCAGTTTTACATTCAACAAATCACACACTTTATTTCATGTCAATGATTGCAATCCCCTCGACAACATTGATCTGGCTTCCTCCTGTGGTTCCTATGTGTGTTCTGCCCACCTTCCCAGCCCTTCTCAACTCTGTCCTTAGGAAAATGTTGCCCTTTGATTTTAAATGGTTGACCATTCCTGCTGAGCATAGCTTTCTAGTGTTGATGTCCCCGCAGGAACTGATTGCTTAGCTGAAATTGGACTAGAGGGTGGGTTCCTTTCCAGGGTGAGACAATGGTCTTTAGCCCCCAGGCCTATAAAACTCACTGCCTTAAGACGTTTGATCATATCTAAGACATTTTCATCACTTTGCCTGCTATTACGCTCCACCACATTCACAGCTACATTTGCAGAAAAGGTAAATACCCAGGTAGAAATATCCTTTCAAACCTTTATATATTGGTGGGTCTACTCCCAACTCTCCCTTCCATGCCCATTCAGTCTGTGCGTCTGTCCAGGCATCTACCCACAGAACATTGTTGTTCCAAGGTTGTGTATAAAACCCTATTTACCTGTATTCCCTTTGCTCTTGCGTAGCTCCCTGTTTCCTCACCTGTCTTCATCATTCTTCTGACAATCTCCCTCTTCTTCTTTTTAAAGTTTTTATTGTGAATTGAGTGAAAGTTTATAGGGCAGATCATCAGTGTTACATTCAACAAATCATACACCTTGTTTCATTACAATAACCTCCCTCTTCTTGCATATTGCCCTCCTCATCACCCAAGTGAACATGTGTCTACCCTCTAGCCAGTGAATCACTCTCCTTTTCCTCCCACACCAAGGAATCATCAAAGAATGTTTCTTTTAGTGTGAAAACCTTTTATTATTGAGTTTTCATAATAGTGGTCTCATACAATATTTGTCCTTTTGTAGTTGACTGAGTTCACTCGACATAAGGTTCTGCAGGCTCATCATATTCTGAGAAGCTTGGCAAATCCATCATTATTCTTCACAGTTGTATAGTATTCCACTGAGACACAGTCTTTTCTAACTTGAAGGAGCTCACACTCTCGAGAGTGAGGCATGTAACTAATATCATGAAGTGAGTGCAGAAAAGACAGAGACAGAAGCCCAGGGGAAGTCTTCTTGGAGGAGGTGTCATCTGATTAAAGCAGAAAGAACAGCATGAGCTCAGATATGGAACTGAAAAGCAACATTTTGTAGGCAGGGTGACAATGAGCAATGTAGTGCTGCTAGAAAAGAAGTGCTGAAGATAAGACAGAGAGGTACCCAGGGCCTGATTCGGGAGGTCACTGGAAGTCTTGATTAGGAACGGGTCACCCAAAGTTTCCATCGAGTGGTGGGGGGTAGTGAAGATATGGAAGACTTGAGGAGGACTCATTTGGAGGCAGAGATATTAAGTTGTATACAATGAGGACACCAATGGGGACAGGGTAGCAGAGAGGGAGAGTCAGGGCCAGGTCAAGAACATTTGAAGAAGCTGAGCTGGTGAGACCTGCTCATTGATGGAGTCCAGAAAGACTGTCAACAGAGAATCTCAACAACACTGAGGGAAGCAATTTTGGTGAGGTAGGGGAGACGGGGGTGATTCATTAGGGTTAGGACATGTAGAACCTGAGGGGCTTGTAGAGACCTCAGAGAAATAGGCCCAGAGATGAAGGCCAGAGTTCTAGGTTTGGGAGTTAGCCACCGTAGATGACATGGTTATTGGAATTAGACAAAAGCCTAAGTCCACCACCCACAGAATGCATAGAATGCACTGAGCAGCTAGCCACAGAAGTCCCATGAAACCTCAGTATTTGTTCTTAGCTGGAGTGAGAGAACGGAGAGGGAGTTTGCAACCCGTTAATGACTGAATTGTGTCTGCCCATGCCCATAAAAGACTGAATTTCTAGCCTTGTACCTGGAAATAGAGTTTTCTTTGTTATATTAATTATATCATACCCAAGTAGAGTGGGTTCTAAATGTAACCATTCTGAGTCATAAAAAGCACATATCAGACCCAGAAGTAGGAACATGGTGGGTGGTGGGTGGCGAGAAGGAATGTGTGTGTGTGGGAGGTGGAAGATACTATGTTAAAATGATCTATTAGCCACAAAAATGAAGAATGCTCAGGACCACTGAGTAGAAAGAACTAGACATGGGTGAGCCCATTATTTTGATTTCTGGTCTCCAGAACAGTGAGAAAATAAATGTTGGTTCCTTAAAACTGCCCACTCTGAGAGCAGCCCTAGGTGACAAAGACATGTCCCCTCTGGCTAGCTCTTCTTCCAGACTTGTTCATCTTTTCCCCATGGGTCCCCTGAGCTTGGGTGACCAATCTCTCTAATAGCTAAAAAATGATGATAATTTATTGAGCACTTGCTGTAGAGGAGGAAATCTGAAGGCCTTTTGTCAGACTGTTGTTCTGACTCCTAGCGACCCTATATAGGATTTCTGAGGAGTGCCTGGTGGGTTTGAAGCACGGACCCGGAGCCTAGCAGTCCAGTGCTTACCCTACAGTGACACACTGAAGTCCATCTTGTGTCTAGGGTTAAGTGTCCAGATGCCAATTTTTCTTGCGTACCTCTTGCACCTCTGACAACTGGCGTGCCGGAGTTAGTAACAGAATATATTTACAAGTGGGTTTGGGGTCACTTCCCTCTCAGGACAATTCCTAGACATGCCCCTTAATGGTTAACTGGTTTAATGTCATACCCTGAGAGCCTCAGAGACTGTAACCCTTCCTATCTGCAGCGGTCTTCTCCCTGCTTTCTGTAGGCTCCACATGCTTATGTGATGCAGGTTTGCTGCTGCATCAACCATGGTGGTGGGAGGTAGGTTCCTTCGCTCTCTGTGCCCTAGAAAAGGTCACCACGTGCAGACAAGACTTTGGATTTCCCACACCTGGGTGATCGATCTTTGTCAAATGTTTACTCCTGTTTAAAATTTGATAAAGAATCTCAAGAATATTTATAAATTTGAAGACGGGGTCTCCCCCACCCCCCGATATTATTTGTTCAATCTCTGTTCTGAGTAAATAATCTGAGAAACTGGATTATATGAAGAATTGGGCATCAGGATTGGAGAAAGACTCATTAACAAACTGCACTATGTTGATGACACAATCTTGCTTTCTGGAAGCGAGGAGGACTTAAAATATTTGCTGATGAAAACCAGACTACAGACTTCAGTATGGATTGAACCACAGTATAAAGAGATCAAAAATCCTCCTAACTAAATAAACGGAGAAACGATTCAAGTTATCAGATATCACTCTGCTTGGATCTACAACCAACACTCAGAGAAGCAGCAATCAAGAAATCAAATAAAGTATTGCGTTGAACAAATCTGCTGCATGAAACCTCTTTACAGTGCTGAAGAGCCAAGATGTCAGGTTGAAGACTAATGTATGCCTGACCCAAGCATATGAAAACTGAACAATGAATAACTAAGACCATAGAATAGTCTATGCATTTGAATCGTAGTATTGCAGAAGAATATTGAAAATACTATGGAATGGCAGAAGAACAAACAAATCTGTTTTGGAAGAGGCACAGTTTGAATGCTCCTGAGAATTGAGAATGGTGAGACTTCACCTCTTGCTCTTTGGACATGTCATCAGGAGGCACCAGATGCTGGAGAAGAACAACTCATGCTTGGTAAAGTGGAGGGAGGGTCAACAAAAAAGAGGAAGACCCCCTCCACGAAGATGGATTGACACAGTGGATGCAACATTGGACTCAAAACTAGCAACAATTGTGGGGTGGCACAGGTGGTAGTTCTCACATCATTGTGCATAGGGGTCACTAGGAGTTGAAGGTTGCTATCAACAATAGACTACCTGCTCGGTACTTTCTAAGTGGTGTGCCTCTATTGGTTTCTTAATCCTCAAAAACACTCCATGAGGAAGATATTGTAATTTCCCCCATTTTTGAGGTGAATAAACTGAGGCATAGATACGCAACTTATTCTTTCAAGACCAAACTGTTAGTCAGTGGAGACATTAAGCTGTGTGGGCTAGTTCTCACTAGCGAGCAGCTGTATCAGCAGGCTGGGTCTTCAGATTTCAATTGCAAAGTACTTCCTTTAATTCTCCCTGTCTTTCCCCTAGAAACACAAGACAGCCACAATATTGTCTGTCACCATTTCCGGAATCTGAGGAATGATTAAAGGCAGAAATAGAGGTGTCAATTAGCTTTCTTATGAATTAATTTTGTTTTTTTTTTCTTAAGCACTGGGGCTCAAAACTGAAATGTTGCTGAATATGGCAGGATGCCAGTTCTCACCCAATGCTGACACAAGTTCTGTAGATAACGTGGTTTAGAATGAGAATATTCTGGCACGAGGAGCAAACCATGTGACTAAAGATAGAACTTGCATATATGTTATGGGACTGCCAACATTGAGTCGTGCATTACAAAACCCTTGGATATAAACAGTTTTATTATATAGCTTTATTTTGTAGCTCTTGGGAATAGATTAGAAACTCACCATGTAAGACAGATTTTTTTTTCTGTAAATTTTGAGGAATGTTAATCTTTTCTGAAGTTATATTTAAAGTTAGTTAATAATGACTTGCCATGAATCATTACAAGAAAAAATATATAATGCTATGAACATGTGCTTATCACTGTGTCATTCAGTAAAGGTATAGAAATAGTCTAGATAGTGTTTTATATGCTTGCTGCTATGAGTTCTGTTTTAAATTAGAAATGAAAATCTTATTTATAAAACTGGTGACTGGCTCCTGGGCTTTAATTTGCCATTTCTATTTTCTTAATATTACATTCTTTACCCTTAAATTTTTCATTTAAAGTTTTTATTGTGAATTGAGTGAAAGTTTACAGAATTGATGCATTTGAGTTACGGTGTTGGAGGAGAATATTGAAAATGCCACGGGCTGCCAAAACAACCAACACATCTGTTTTGGAAGAAGTGCAGCCAGAGTGCTCCTTGGAGGCCAAGATGGCTAAACTTCATCTCTCATACTGCGGACATATTGTCAGGAGGTACTCGTCGCTGGAGAAGGACTATATGGTAAGGTGGAGGGTCAGAGAAAAAGAGGAAGGCCCCCAATGTTATCTATGGCAAAGTGGCAGCATCAATGGGCTTAAGTATGGCAACAATTGTGAGGTTGGCCCAGGATAGGTCAGTGTTTCGTTCTGTTGCGCATAGAGTCACTACGAGTCAGTAGCAACTTGATGGCACCTAACAACAGCAAGAACTAGTATCAAGAATTTTTCCCTCCATCAATCTTAACATTATCCAAATTATTTCCAGGAGTCTGGTATTTTCAACATTCTTCTCCAACTGACCTTAACTTAAATGCATCAATTCTTCTATGGTCTTCTTTATTCAGAGTATAACTTCCACAAGCTTATGAGACTACTGAAAATACCATGGCTTGATAAGGCACACCTTAGTCCTCAAACTGGTACCTTTGCCCTTGAATACAGTAAAGAGGTCTTTTGCAGCTGATTTGTCTAATACAATACGTGATTTGATTTCCTGGCTGTTGCTTGCATGAGAGTTGATTGTATATACGAGCAAAATGAAGTCTTTGGTAACTTCAATCTTTTCTCCATTTATCATGGTGTTATCTATTGGTCCAGCTGTGAGGATTTTTGTTTTCTTTACACTGAGGTACAACCCATACTGAAGGCTGTAGTCCCTGATCTTCATCAGTAAGTATTTTGGCAGTTCAAGGTTGTCAGTTCAAACTCACCAGCCACTCCTTGGAAACGCTATGAGTCAGAACAAACTTGATGGCACTTAACAACAACAAGGAGTAAAGGTGGCACTGTGGGTTAATGCACTGGACAGTAAGGTAGATTTGAACCACAAGGTTAGCAGTTCAAACTCACCAGCCGCTCAACTGCGCCTCAGAAATCCTATACAGGAACCGACTTGACAGCATTGAACAACAACATATATATACAAATAATGCCACCACCAGTCTGTTAGCTTGTCATACTGTAGGGGGTTACATGTTTTTAGGATGCTGGGAGGCATGCCACCAGTATTTCAAATGCCAGCAGGTTCCCCATGGTGGGTAGGTTTCAGCAGAAGTTCCAGACTAAGATAGATGAGGAAGAAAGACCAGGAAATCTTCTTTTGAAAATGAGCCAATGAAAACCTTGTGGATCCAAACATTGTTCTGTACAATGTTGGAAAGTGCTTAAAACGCAGAGTGGATTTAACAACGGACTCAGGCACAGTGATGACCATGAAGGTGGTACAGAACCAGGGTACAGGGTCTGCCAGGAGTCAGAGCTGACTTGACAGCAACTTACACCACCACCATAGATCTAATCACAAGAAGATGCTCGGCCCTTTAATTGAGCTCTCTCTTATTTTGGGAGACATGGTCTTTCCTAGTATAAAAGTTACGACTGGAACTCTGTAGTGAGCAGTGCTCTGGATAGGTGAGTCAGAGGATGTGCCCCACTTAGATCCTCCTCACCTGCAAGTGACTTATCCCCTAACTGCTGTTGTTCCTCGGTCTCCTGGAGAATGTCTTCCAACAAACACTGTGTCTCCCACCCCTGGGCCCCCATTGTCAAGCTGTCTGGCTACAAAATGCTGGTGTCCTTGCATCAAGTCAGGTTGACCATGGTGCACTGCATCCTGAGGAATCAGCATGAAGCTTGTTTCCAACTGTTTTTTCCCTGTCCTATCACCTCAGTCCCTTCTCCTAAAAACATTCCCCCAGTAGAGAACTTTTGCAGCCCTCTTCACCCCATGCTCTGCTATTTAGAAACCTGATCCGAGACAGAGGGAAAGTTTAGGAGAACTTGAGCCAGTAGGAGTCAGTTGGCCACAGGTCTTAAACCCACAAGAGTAAAAGGTGTACTGAAGATGACTTGTACTCTTCTGAACAGAGGTTGATGGCACCATTGACAATAGTGTTGTTGCTAAGCACCATCGAATCAGTTCCAACTCACAGCAACCCTGTAT
>NW_006408697.1:3888562-3892753 GCF_000296735.1 Chrysochloris asiatica | reverse complement strand
AACCAAGTTCACAGGGGAACTTAATCTCTGGCCGAGGTAGCAAATTAGTAGCCACTCAGTTCTCAACTTGAGAATTACTTATATCAGAAATTTGAGCATGTAGTTGATGAATATCCACAGACAAGTGTATATTGTTCCACAACCTCCTACAATGCTGTTGAATTAAGTTCCAATCAAGTTCTACCTGTATAGGGTTTTCGAGGAGCAGCTGGTAGGTTTGAACTGCCGACTCTGTGGTTCACAAATGCATGTTGTAATAGTTGTTAGTTATGTTGAGTCGGTTCCGATCCATAGCAACCCTGCAGAGGGTTTACAAGGAGCAGTTGATGAGCTTGAACTGCCAACCTTGAGGATCAAAGTGACTTTGCAGTCCCGCTCATTCACCCACAGCCACACCGAGACTGAGTGGGAATCTTTTTTCTGTTAAAATTTATAGCATCATTTGCAGGCCATACAAAAGGATCAACTTAATAATCCGCCTGCTGTATTTGGTCAAACATTTAATTAACTCATCCCTAGATTCGATGGCACTTAACAACAACAATGTGTTGGCTGGAGTTCTGGTGTGGCATTGTAGGATAAAACACTGGACCACAAGGTTGGTTTGAACCACACAGTTGGAGGTTCAAACTCACTAGTTGCTCCTTGGAAACCCTATACATGGTTGTTATAAGTCAGAACTGACTCAATGGTACTTAACAACAATAACAATGTGATGGCTGGAACTGCAATTTCACAGACCTTATACAGGGTTACTATGGGTCAGAACTGACTCAACAGCACTTAACAACAATAGTATTCTTATGAGCAACCCAATTTATAGTACTTTGTTATAGCATTCCTAGGAAATTAATCTACTTGTGCCATGACTATTGGTTATTTTCTATAATCTCATATGTATGTGAACGTTACACAATGGATAAAGAAAACCATAGAGGACTTGATGCATTTGAGTTATAGTGTTGGAGGAGAATATTAAAAGTACCATGAACTGCCAAAAGAACAAACAAATCTGTATTGGAAGATGTACAGCCAGAGCGCTCATTAGAAGCCAACATGGCGAGACTTCATCTATTATACTTTGGAAATATTATCAATAGGGACCAGTCCCTGGAGAAGGACATCATGGTTGGTGAATTGGATGGTCAGCGAAAAAGAGGATAGACTCCCAATGAGATGGATTTGCACAGTGGCAGCAGTAATGACCTCAAAGATAGCAATGATTGTGAGGTTGGCACAGGAATGGACAGTGGTTCATTCTGTTATGGATAAGGTCACGGTGAGTCTATACCAAATTGACGGCATGTAACAACAACAACAAATTCACAAATCATTAAAATTCCTTTGCAGACCTTGTGTTCTGGTTTTGTCAGCAAATGTCATTTGTATACCAGTCAGGCTCAGGATGTGGTGTGAGTGCAGTTCATGTTGCTGCTTGGCTGGCAAAGCCAGACTTCTGGTTCAAGTTCTGCTGTGAATACCCAGAGGGGAGTCAGAGTTCCCGTGGTGGGTCGTGTGAAGCTGATTCTAAATTGTTGGACATATAGTCTTACTGTAAACAATGCTTATCCTTAATATTCTCACTCTGAATTCCCTGCTCCAGCCTTTGTAATGAAGTCAAGGCTCGTTTTGGCCTTTGCTTTAGCTTTAGCTTTAGCCTAATAATAGTCAGATAGCCGTGTCTACAGAAACTTTTTAAGTGGAACACTTCTTCTTAAATTACAGGAACACAAAAATCTTTGAATTTCTTGGCATACAGGAGGTGAGTCATTCATTTTATAGATACAGATGGAAAGAATAGTGACTTGCATAAAATCAGAGAGCAACTCCAAGACAGAGGACCCAGAAGGGGACTGCAAGACCTTTCATTGCTACTTGGCCTCTGGCCATCTTCTCATCCCTCCACCACGCCAGATTGACATTAGTACCCCAAATCAATAATGACCCATTGAAGATTAAACACAAGGATTCCCAGCATTTGAAATGGTAAAGGTAGAACCAGGTTACATTCCTGTTCAGCCAGATTGGTGTGAAATACTACAGGTGGTGGACTTCTGAGCTCCTCCTATTCCATGGCCTTTCAGCATGTTTTATTCTATGTGCAGTGGTTCCCAGAAAAACAAGACAATAAAAGAACAATAGAAAAGGTCAACTATGATGTTCCTTCTGACTGCCCAAGGGGTATTTGCCAGAAAGCTAGATGCCATACATCTTGCATTTTCCTATTTACAGATGAAAACATTTTACTTGACACCCACAGAAATGTTCTTACTTGGATGTAATGGGCACTAGTAAAAGCATCCACCATCTATTGCACACCTGTTATGACCAGGTAACATTGAGCATCTTATATAGCCTCCCTAAGTCCTCACATGGAGAAGCTCAATGTCATCAGTCAAAACAAGGCCAGGAATCAACAACAACTGTTAAACAGACCATTAATTAATTGCTCACATGTAAGTTCAAACTTCAGCTGAAGAAAAAACTGAAAAGTCCTCAAGAGCCAAAATATGACTTTGGGTGTATATCCCACCTGGATTTAGAGACCATCCCAAGAACAGCTTTCATACAATAGCTACTAGTGACTGAAAGCCAAAAAAGTTGTGGGATGACACCAAGAACATTAGGTCTGATGTTCTTGGTGTCATCCCACAACTATAGATAACATTGTGGAGAATGAGAATTCTAAAACACTTCATTGTACTCATGAGAAACCTGTATATAGACCAAGACACAGGTGTTCAAACAGAACAAGGGAACACTGAGTGGTTTAAAGTCAGGAAAGGCAGGCTTCAGGGTTATATCCTTTCACCATACTTATTCAGTCTGTAAGCTGAGTAAACCATCTGAAAAATTGGATTATATGAAGAAAAACATGGCATCAGGATTGGAGGAAGAAATCATTAACAACCTGTGATGTGCATATGATACAACCTCGCTTGCTGAAAGAAAAGAGGATTTGAAATACTTACTGATGAAGATCAAAGACCAAAGCTTTGGGTATGGATTGCACCTCAATGTAAAGAAAACAAAAATCCTCACACTTGAACCAATAAATAGTATCATGATAAATGGAGAAAAGATAGATGTGTCAAAGACTTCATTTTGCTCGGATCAACCATCAACACTCATGGAAGCAGCAGTCAAGAAATCAAATTGGGAAAACATGTTGCACAAGACCTCTGTAAAGTATTCAATAGCAAAGATGTCAGTTTGAGGACTAACGTTCTCCTGACCCCAGCCATAGTCCTGGTGTGGCACTGTAAGATAAGCACTGGACTACAAACCCCAAGATCAGTGGTTCAAACCCACCAGCTGCTCCTTGGAAACTCTATATAGAATTGCTATGAGTCAGAACTTACTCAACAACACTTAACAACAACAACAACATAATGCATGTGTGTAAGTTGGACAATGAACTCAGAAGACCAATGAAGAGTCTTGAATTATGGCGTTAGTGAAGAATATTGCAAGTACCATGGACTGCCAGAAGAACAAACAAGTCTGTGTTGGAAGAAGTCCAACTCTACCCTTACTTAGAGCTAGGATGGCAAGACTTCATCTCTTATACTTTGGACATGTTGTCAGGAGCGATCAGGACATCATGCTTGGCAAAGTGGTGGTGGTGTTGTGCCGTAGAGTCAGTTCCAACTCATAGAGACCCTAATATAGGGTTCCGAAACTGAGCTCCTTCAGAAGGAACCTGCACTGTAGACATCTTGGTTTTAGCCTAACACACTCATTACATTAAATTTGTATTGTTTTCAGCCACTGTTGTTGTTAAGTGCCGTCGAGTCGGTTCTGGCTCATAGTGACCCAATAATTGTTTACTATAGTAGAAAAAGAAAACAAATGCAGAGTCTTAAGTAATGACTTGCCCAATGCCACAAATTAGACAGCGATGTAGCTAAGAGAGAATCATTCTAAAGCCTAAGTGGGCTTCTAAAGCCTAAGTGGGCTCTAGTTTTATGTCATTACTGAAGAAATATTTTGAGTATTTGCTCAATGTGTTTTTTTTTTCCTTAAATGTTTTATTGTGAATTATGTGATAGTTTACATGGGAGAACATTAATTTTACATTCATTCTATCATATATCGTCTCATTGCCATGGTTACAATCCCCTCCATACATCATTAACCAACCAAAGGCTATACCCTGCAATCTTGCCCCCCATGCCCCCCAGGTCTTCA
>NW_006408697.1:3878944-3886658 GCF_000296735.1 Chrysochloris asiatica | reverse complement strand
TGCTTGTTGTTACTGTTAGTCGCTGTTGAATTGATTCCATCTCATGGCAACCCAAAATATGTAGAGTAGAACTGCTCCACAGGGTTTTTAAGGCTGTGATATTTCAGAATCAGATGGCTATGTCTGTCTACCCAAGCACCTCTTGTTGTTGTTGTTGTTAAGTGCTGTCGAGTCAGTTCCGACCCACCTCTGTATAGGGTTTCCAAGGAGCAGCTGGTGAGCTTGAACCAGTGACCTTATGGTTCAAACTGACTTTGCAGTTCACAGCAGCACACCAGAAATCCAGGCACCTCTAGGTGGGTTCAAACAGCCAACCTACTGGCTAGTTGTTGTTGTTGTTGTTAAGTGCCATCAAGTCAGTTCTGACCCATAGCGACCCTGTACAGGGTTTCCAAGGCTGCAAATCTTTACAGGAACAGAAAGTCTCACCTTTCTCCTGTGGAGCAGCTGGTAGTTTCGAACTGCTGACCCTAAGGTTCACAGCCCGATTCGTAACCACTACGCTACCAGAGCTCATAAGTACTAAATCATTTGTGTTACCCAGCAACTCTAATGGATTGATATTTGTTTTTAGAATAGGATTTTTAAAAAAAGTTAAGAGACTTGGACTTTAATTCTGGGTCTATTAATCCCAAGTTCTGAGATTTGAGCAGACTGTCACATTTCTGGGTCTCATTTTGCTCATCTGTCCCAGGAAGGCTTGAACTAGACAGTTTTTATGTTGTAGCTCTGGCAGCACACTGGTTAAGCAAGAGCTTCACTACTGATACATAAAGATCAGTAGCTCACACTCACCAGGAGAAGGATGTGTGCTGCTAATAGGCCACAAGCCTTCGAAATTGTATGGGGCAGTTCTGTTCTGCCCTGAAGGGTTGCTATGAACTGGATTGGACTCACTGGGTTTGGTATGGTTTCGTTTTAACTTTCTACAACTTCTCAAGACTACGTCTCCTAGGCACACAATTTGTAGGCCTTGGCATTTAAACTCCTAAGTTGAATACTAGCTCATATATTATTGAACCAAGGAAAAGGAAAGAAACCTCTCATCTTCCAAAGGGGCCAGTGCAAGTAGTTCATCTTTGATTTCCCGAGTTACAGGATCCCTGCCGCTCAGTCTGAAGGATGATTTAACAACTGCTGATGCTGAAGAGATCCCTGTAAATTCGATCAGTACTATACAATTTTATTTTTAAGGTTCTATTGTGAGGTTGAAGAGATATGGTAGTGTAGTGGTTATGAATCGGGCTGCGAGCCGCAAGGTCAGCAGTTCGAAACTACCAGCTGTTCTGCAGGAGAAAAGTGAGGCATCCTGCTCCTGTAAAGATTTATAGCCTCTGAAACCCTGTACAGGGTTGCTAGGAGTTGGCACTGAGTCCACGGCACACAGTCACCACACCATTGTGAGGTTGGCCCAGGATCGGGCAGTGTTTCATTCTGTTGTGCTGTACAAGTACAGTCGGTACTGACTCGATGACACCTAACAACAGCAACATAGGAGTCCTGATGTGGCATCGTAGTTGGTTGGCACTGTGGGCTAATGCACTGTACTGCAAAGTAGTTTGAACTACAAGGTCAATGTTTCAAGCTTACCAGCCTCTCCTTGGAAACCCTATGGGTCAGAACTGACTTGAAGGCACTTAACAACAACACAGGAGTCCTGGTGTGGCCCTGTGGGATAAAGCACTGGACCACAAGGTCAGTTTGAACCACAAGGTCAGCGGTTCAAACTCACCAGCCACTCCTTGGAATCCCTATTATACAGGGTCACTATGACTCATAAACGCCTCAACAGCACTTAACAACAACAACATAGGAATCCTGATGTGGCACTGTAGGATAAGCACTGGACTGCGAACCACAAGGTTGACTGTTCAAACACACCAGCTGCTCCTTGGAAACCCATTACAGAATCCCTATTAGTTGTAACAAGGAGCTCTGGAAGCATAGTGGTTATGAATCGGGCTGTGAACCGCAAGGTCAGCAGTTTGAAACTACCAGCTGTTCTGCGTTCTCCTCCCATAAAGATTTACAGCCTCGGAAATCCTGTACAGGGTCTCTATGAGTCGGGACCGACTCCATGACACACAGCCACCAGCCATTAGTTGGAATTGGCTTGATGGCTTAACAATAGCAACATATTAGTTAGTTCTGAAAATAACCCTGCTCCCTGTCATTTGTATCTGAGCCTGAAAGGAGAGCTTGAAATAATATCTGGATCACTGACACATAATCTTAGGGGTCACTACACTCAGCCTGTCTCAGATTCTGGATGCAAACTCAATGCCAGTTGTTAACCTAAAGCGATTCTAAGGCTTTTGCTTACAAGAGAGTGTGTCTGTGGGTTTAAAGAAACCAGGCATGGTAAAACTTACCATTATAATGACAATTCTTATCTTTAAGGTGATAATACCTACCTTGCAGGTCACTGCTTTGCATCTTCAGAGCCTGGAAATCACAGCACACATTTCCCTCCACCTAACTGGGCTGCTCCTGGGCGGCTGATGCTGATGTTCTTTACCCTAATGGCTTCCTTGGCATTTCTCCTATGTCTACACTACAGACACCTTGGAAATGCCAAGAAAGCATATTGATTATTAACCCAACCAATGAACAAATATTACATAATAAACCATCACATGGCCTTAAAATACTTTTCCTTCTTGACCGCTTTTATACAGGCTTTGACACTATCACCCCTGTCTTCTAGACACGTTTCCAGTTTATTTTATGTTTTACTTGAATCTCTGTCCCCTTCCCCCCTTTTCTGACTGCTCCTGCTTGCTCGCCACAATTGGCCCCTGTTCTTGCTTTTATTTACTACATCTTGTCTTCCATTCCCATTCTTGCTTCTCAACTCTGTCTTATCTCCCTTGATAAATTTATGGAATCCCAGAGCTTTAATTAAATTCCCATTCATGGTGGGCCCATCTGATTGGGAGTAGATCTGTGCTCCTATGAAACCCTATTGAAACCATAGGGTTTCAGTGTAAACGTAAATGGCCTTTTTTAACCAGGTGCCTGTTGGTGGACTTGCTAACTTTTCAGTTAAAAGCCAAGCACTTAACCATTTGCACATCCCGGAGTCCCTTCTGCTTCTGTTGTCATTGTGGTTGTTAAGTGCAGTGGAGTCGGTTCTGACTCATAGCAATCTTGTATAGGGTTTCTGAGGAGCAGCTGGCATGTTTGAACTGCTGTGGTCTGCATATCCTACAGTGCCACCAAAGTCAGTTTCCACCCATAGCGACCTTATACAAACCAAAATATACAGAGTCTCTACATATCGTCAATTGCTAAATCCTCCATCTCAATTCAGTCTGGCCCCTCTTTCCCATTCTTACCCTGGGTAGTCTCATTCACACTGATTAGTATCATAGGTTCCTGGTCAGAATCTCTTAAGTCTTTTTTATTGCTGACTCATCTTGTATTTTACTGAAATGTACATCTAAGCAGACAGTTGTGATGGCATAGTCCCTGGGTCCTATGCAAGCATCCACAGACTCTCACTTCTTGTTGAATGAAAGCCAAACCCCTCAACATTCAACAACCTACTGAGTATGTCTGAGGCTTAGTTCAGACTGTACCTGGGGTGGGGGCAGTAGTGCCAGGAAGCTCTGGGGAGGACATGAGTGTCAAGTGGGGAGAGAGAAAACAAGTCCCTTCTTGTATTACATCATCAGAAATCATGTGGTTATGAACGACATTCAGTCACAATTATTGGTCAGCCATCTATCTACTATGTGTCAGGCACTGTGTGAGGCATTGGGGACACAGAGGTGAAGAGAACACGGCCCTTTCTCTCAAGGAACTTGTCCTTTGGTGTGGGAGACAGAAAAGTCCACAGGACACGGGTCTGAGTACAACTGTGTTCCCTAGGGTTTTCAATTCAGGAGCCTATGAACAGATTGCACTCCCTGTGTGGCACTGTGAGCTAATGTGCTGGGCTGCAAAATCAGCTTGAATCATAAGGTCAGCGGTTCAAGGGTGGTTCAAGCTCACCAGCTGCTCCTTGGAAACCCTATACAGGTTCACTAGGGGTTGGAACTGACTCGATGGCAGTTAACAACAACAATGAATAGGTTCGAGCCTCTAACCTTTAGGCTGGAGTCCTGGCATGGTGCTGTGGGTTAATGCGCTGGACTGCAAAGTCGGTTTGAACCACAAGGTTGCCTGTTCAAGCTTACCAGCTGATACTTGGAAACTATATACAGAGTTGCTATGGGTCGGAACAGACTGGATGGCATTTAACAACAACAAGAGGTGCCTACGGTGATGGGTCACAATTTGAGAGCATCTCTAGACTTTGAGTAATCTCTAGGGAATGCACTGGCATTTCAGAAAGCAACTGGTGTGGTACTGTAGGGTAAGCACTCGACCTTAAGGTTGGCTTGAACCACAAGGTTGGCATTCAAACTCACTAGCATCTCCTTGGAAACCCTATACAATATTGTTATGAGTTGGAGCCGATTTGACAGCACTAAACAAACAAACAAACAAACATACACTAGAGAGATTTCATTGGCGAGCAATGTTATCTACTGCAGGCTCTTTCTTGAAATTACTCACCTTGTTCTGTTTGAACCATGATCTAAATCTCTAGGTCTCTGTACAGGTTCCTCATAAGGACAAGGAAGTGTTCTGGAATTTCCATTCTTCACAATATTATCCATAGTTTGTAATAGTCAAATGCCCTTCCATAGTCAATGAAACAGGTAAACATCTTTCTGGTACTCTCTGCTTTCATTCAAGTTCCCTCTGATATCAGCAGTGATATCCCTTCTTCCACATCTTCATAATCTGGCTTGACTTTCTGGCAGTTCCCTGTCGATGTATTCAATAACCGTTTTTGAATGATCTTCAACAAAATTTTACTTGTGTGATACTAATGCTACTGTTGAGTTATTTCCACATTCTGTTGGATCACCTGTCTTTGGAATGGGCATGGATATAGATCTCTTCCTGCAAGTTGTTGGGTCTTCCACATTTCTTGGCATAGATCACCTCAAGCACTGTATTTGTTTGTTGGTGTTGAAACATTTCTGTTTGCATTCTATTAATTCCTGGAGCCTTGTTTTTCTCCAATGCCTTCAGTGAAGCTTGTACTTCTTTCTTCCTTCAGCACTACTGGTTCTTGAACATGTGCTACCTCCTCAAATGTTTCAATATTTTTTGGTACACTGGCTCTGTGTATTTCTTTGATTTTCTTTTGATGCTTTCTGTGTTTTTCAATAGCTGGCCCATAGAAGCCTTCAATATTTCAGCTCGAGGCTTGATTTTTTCCTTCAGTTTTTTTAGCTTGAGAAACGCTGAACATGTTCTTCCCTTTTGCTCTTCTAGCTCCAGGTCTTTGCATTTTGTTATATAACACTTTACTTTGACCTCATGAGTCTCCCTTTGATATTGTCTGTTCAGATCTTTAACTTCATCATTTGCTTAAGCTACTCTAAGTTCAAGAGCACGTCTCAGAAAAATCTGATCTTTTCTTTCTTTCTTGCCATTTTATAATCTTTTGGTTTCTTCATGTATGATATCCTTGATGTTGTCCCACATCTTATCTGGTCTCCAGCCAATAGTGCCCGATGTGTTAAGTCTTTTCTTGAGGTGCCCTTTAAATTTTGGCTGTCACAGATTTGTATTAATTTTCTTCAGCTTCAAGTTGAACTTTCATATGAGCAGTTGATAGTTTATTGCACAGTTGGCACCTGGCCTTTCCCTGATTGATGATAATGAGGTCCATCGTCTCTTTGCACAAAGGTAGCCAATTTGATTTCAGTGTATTACCTCTGGTGAGACCCATATTTAGAGTCACTATTCATGCTGTTGAAAAGTGGAATTTGCAATGAAGAAGTCATTGGCTTTGCAAAATTCTATCATGTGATCTCCAGCATCGTTTCTGTCACCAAGGCTGTATTTTTCCAACTATTGATCCTTCTTTGTTTCAAACTTTCACATTCTATTCAGCAGTAAATATCAGTGCATGTTGATTGAATGCTTGATCAATTTCTGACATGGCAGCCAGCATTAAGTATTTGAGTTGATTCATGGAAGCACCTCCAACAAGCTTTCAATCAAGTGTTTTGTTTTTAGATTCATCTGTGCAAGGTTCTGGTGGATCACTTGGAACATGGTGCATTGTGGGACTCAAGGGAATCTGAGCTATTCTGGGTGGCAGATTCACTATCTCATTTTCAAAATTAAGAATAGATGACTCCTTTTCATCTATTCTTAATTTTGAAAATTATGTTCTTCTTGGTACCTGGCAGGGTAAAGACGTTCTTGGGGGGTGTGGGAGTGCAAAGCGTTAGTACACTTGGCTGATAACCAAAGTTTGGCAATTTGAGTCCACTCAGAGGTCCCTCAGAAGAAAGGCTTGATACAATTTTGAAGAAGCAGTCATTGACAACCCGGTGGAGCACAGTTCTACTTTAAGACATACAGGGTCACCGTGAGTTAGAGGCAACTCAATGGCAGCTGCTTACTGGCAGAGCATTAAAAACAAACTGTTGAAGATTCAAGCCGGACAACAGGGGGAAGCTCTGGCTGACCAGTCTAGACTATAATGCATTTGAAAGGATTCTAGCACAAGTCCTTTGTAGCTGGCGTTTTCAGCCTCCTGTCAGGAGCCTTAAGACAGATCTGGGTGAAGGTCTCAGGCTAACAAAGTCAGTTCACGATGAGATTTGGCCACAGTCAAGTCAGAAGTCAGGCCCAATGGGCATCCTACATAGTTGTTCTTGGCTGCTTCCCTAGACTTCTCCCTCTGGTACACCCTGTTTGGTTTTGATATTTATGGGTGGGCTCCAGCCACCACCACCATCTCCATAATGGACACTTAGCACTAATTCTATTCTTTGTTTCAAGGTCTACATCGGGGCTGGGGAACATCTGGCCCACGGGATGTATAAGGCCTGAGAAATCATTTGTTCTGGCCCTGTCAAGGCAATTGCAGTTCCGGCTATCATATTGTTGCTGTTAAGTGCTGTCAAGTTGGTTCTAACCTAGAGCAACCCTGTATATGGTTTCTGAGGAGCAACTGGTGAGCTTGAACCACCGTCTTTGTGGTTTAAACAGACTTTACAATCCTGTGCATTAACCCACAGCACCACACCAGGACTCCAGCCAGCACATTAGGGATGAGTTAATTAAATGTTTGATCAAATATGATGTTGTTAAGTGCCGTTGAGTCAGTTCCGACCCATAACGATCCTGTATAGGGTTTCCAAGGAGTGGCTGGTGAGCTTGAACCGCCAGTCTTGTGGATCAAAATGACTTTGAAGTCCAGCGCATTAACCCACAGTGCCACAGCTGGCTCATTTTTAAGTTGATAATTTTCTATGGCCCATGAATGATGCTATAAATTTTGGCAACAAATCTGTTCTGGTCTGTGTGGACGGTTGCACTGAATCTCAGATGGCAAGTTATTTGAAAGGAGGCTTTATGGCTCCCAGCATAGACCTTGCCACAATCAATGGCAAGGTCTTGCAGAAGATTCCAGATTTTACATATGCAATACTGTGTACTGCTGACCACCTGGAAGCTTGCACGGCTAAGTAGCTTGGCAGCACCCAGACAGACCCAACTGAAACCAATCACAACAGATTCTGTATCTTCACGGCAATTAATTAACTCCCCGCTGGCAGTTCAGCAGTGTCAAAATCAGCATTCAGTAGGCCCCTGGGGGTGAGGCTGGTAATGTAAGGGTTTCCTGTTTGAGCTC
>NW_006408697.1:3860572-3878844 GCF_000296735.1 Chrysochloris asiatica | reverse complement strand
CCCCCCGCCCCCATCACGACCTTAATGGAGGAGAAGCCTGTTGATGTGGTTCCATTAAGATTATAGGGAGCACAGTTCTAATCTGTAATTCACGGGGTGTCACCATGAGTTGAACTGACTCCACAATCATGGGTAGGTGGACTTCTAGCTTTCCATCCACCTGGTGTATCTTTGCTGGTGTCTCCACTTCAGTGGAGAATGCGCAAAGGCATTCTGTCTATAAGGGCCTCTTCAGAAAGACCTACACAGGGGCAAGTTGGAACTGATTTGACGGCACTTAACAACAGCAACAACATTTGGGTCTTTTAGGGTGTGATACAAAACTCACAATTCCCTTAAACTCCTCTTATTATTGCTGTTTTCATAAATGACTTCATTATTCTAAAGCCTAGGGCTCTCAATAAAGCAGTCTTTTGAATTTCAATTACATGAACATCAATCAACGCTATTTTCTTTAAACAAAACAGACAGTCCAGCATGATTGTAAGCCAGGAGTCCTACATGAACACCGTCTGCCAGGTCAGTGGAATCAGCACCAGGATCATAGCTATAGGGCCGGCGCCTTCAGCCCCATCCCATGGTGCCTAACTCATGCTTCTTAATCTGAGCATCAGCTGATTCCGAAAAAAAAAGAAAGCTGTGCTTTCATTTTACAAAGCATCTCCCTGGCGAGGCCTGCTCTGAGCTGCAGGGCCCTTTCCTTGGCTCCACTCCACCACCTTGACTAATTTCTTTTTCTGAAGACCCTTGTGCCAACGTTTCTCACCACGTGTGCCACCACATTAAAGCCCGAGTCTATTTCCGGGCATAATTGGTCCCATCCCATTGGCTGCTTGTGGAAAGGTCGCTTCATGTGCGGTTGGGCAACTGTGAAAAAAAGAACCCTTGAAGAAGAGACTGAGAGCTCTCCTCCTATGTGCCCATTATACACCTATTAGACAGCACTGTTCTAGAACATTCTTCTCCTTCCCCTGCCTTTTAGTTGCTAAAGAGGAGACCTGGACTTTAAATCGGACTTTGCTTTTTAGTAACTGTGTGACTCTATACCAGATAGGGCACTTCTCTGGGCTTCCATTTCTACAACTGTACAACAGGAATGAGAAACCAGATATACGCAGAAGAATAAACTCAGACCTGAGTTAGGAAGAATGGGATTTAAATCCAGCTCTATGCTCACTAGCTTTGGGAGCTTGGTAGTTTCCTATCCTCCTCACAAAAAATTAAACCAGTTTCCATCTAGTTGATCCTGACTCCTGGCAACTCCATGTGTGTCAGAGAACTGTGCCTCATGGGGCTATTAATGGCTGATTTTTCAGGGAAAAGTTGCCAGGTCTTTCTTCCTAACTGCCTTTGTTGTTGTTGTTATGTGCTGTGGAATCAGTTCCGACTCATAGCAACCCTGTACAGGGTTTCTGAGGCTGTAAATCTTTACGAGAGCAGAATGCCTCATCTTTCTCCCATGGAACAGCTGGTAGTTTCGAACTGCTGACCATGAGATTAGCAGCCTGATTCATAAGTACTACGCTACCAGAGCTGCCAACCTGTGGTTAACAGTCCAGTGTGTGAACTGTTTGTACTACTGGTTGTTTGCCAGGACATAGGCACCTGGCAGAAGTATCCAGCTAACCAACCCTACATTTGATTTAGACTGGTATTTTGTGACTAGAACTTGTCAAGATTGTCTCTTTGCTTCCTGTCTGTAGAGACCACAGGATTACATAGATACTGGTTCCTGTCACCACTCCACTCTCACTGAGCAAAGAGTAGAAGACAGGCTCATAGATAGGGCAGCTTTGGTGACTCAGGGTACTCTGAAACCATCTCCAGGAATCCTCAGACTGTCCCCAAGGGCTAATGGCCTCTTGTCTAAGCTGTGGGATTTCTTTTCTCTCTCTTATTTAGGAAGGTCCTTCCTTTTCTTTTTCCTCACATGCCCAGGGCTAGCAGAAGTGGGAACGGAAGGTGTTTTAAGGTTCTGTGCTCACTAGCCCACTTAGCCTTGCTGTACAGCCTTATGGTAAGTAGGAAATAACTTGATGGCAGTTCTTAAATTTTATTTTTGGTTTATAGTTCTGGGAAGTAGGCACTCTTGATATCCCCATTTTACAGATGAAGAAGCTGATGCACAGAGAGGTTATCTAAGATCAAACAGCCATTGAGCGGAGAAGACACAGTTCTATGTAGAAAATGCCTTCTGGGAACTGAAGAGAGAACAAACATTACCTTCTCACCTGCTATCCCTTCCCTACCATCAGGTCACCTATTGGAGGTGTGAGTCACTGGCCTAAGAACTGGTCCCTGTAAGGAAGTGTCCAAAATTTCCTAACAAGGGTGGGCTAGGAATCAGAGATGTCTACTATACAGAAATAACAAATTGAACCCTGGGACCTCTAAGCTGGTGAGTGGCCTGCTGGTTACAGGACATTTCAGTCTGTGTCTCATCTCATTTATCTGCTTTCAAGAGCACAATCAGATTCCATTCACAGACGGTAATTAGTATCGGCATGAGTGTAACCAGACTGGGCCAGCTGCCCCTCAGATCTGTTTGACCACTTCCCAAACTACAGGACTCAAATGTCTACTGTTGTCTCCATCCCTTCCCTGTTCCCTCCCCCCTCCCCCCAACCAACCACATGATTCTAAAGACTCAGGGCCCTCTATTCACTGGACACCACCAAGAAGGCCAAGGAGCTCTAAGGCAAGTCCATATATAGCTGAGTTCCGGCCTCAACTGCCAACAGATAGATACCAGAGGACTCTAGAAGGAAAAGGTGGTGGGAAAATAGGCACACAGACAAAAGCTCCCCTGTGTCATCTGTGGTGCCGTCCAGTCAGTTCCAACTCACAGTGACCTTGTATAAAGTCCCTGAGGAGCGGCTAGTGACTTTGAACCTCCAACCCTGTGGTTAGCACCACACCAGGACTCCTGCTTCTAGTCTGCTCTTTTAAAAGTATGATGCTGTAGGATAAGCACTGGACTGCAAGGTCAGTCTGAACCTCAGGGTTGGTGGTTCAAATCCACCAGTCGCTCCTCAGAAACCCTATTGTTTTTGCTGTTAAGTGCTGTTCAGTCGGTTCTGTCTCACTGACCCCGTATAGGCTTACTGAGGAGTGAGTGACTGGTGAATTTGAACCACCGACCCTGCAGTTCAAACCGATCTTGTGGTCCAGTGCTTTATCCCATAGCATCACCCCAGGACTCCCGGACACCCGATACAGGGCTCAGTGCTTGAAGTTAAGCATAGGATTGCAAGGTCAGTTTGAACCACAAGGTTGGAGGTTCAAACTCACCAGTTGTTCCTCAGAAACTTACCAACAACAACACCCAGAAGTGATTAAACTAAAAGTTGACAGAGACGATCCCCTGGGTTAATACCGACTTTCAAACTTTTTTCAAATACCAAGAAGCAGGCTAACTTTAGGACAATATTAGCCACATAGACATTACTGTGCATGGAAATAAGGCTGTCTGATTGGGGCACTGAAGGAAGATGGGTGGGGGGAAATAGAAGGAGTATCCAGGAGAGAAGAAGAGGTTGTGAAAGAGCCTTGGACGGGTGGTCCTAGGGGAGGGAGAGAGACTCAGGGCTCAGAGTGGGGAAGGAGGAGGAGAAGAACTAGACATAGCACAAACCAAGGCACCCATGGACCCCAAACCTCTGATTCCGTCATATAGAACATGCATCACAAAATACCTCACTAACTTCACCATTTGGCCTCTGACACCTGGCCCTGCCAAGGAGCAATTTGGTTACTTATTGATTTTTAATGAAAAAAAGTGTACTTTTGATAGATTATAAGAGCAACGAGCCCTGGTAAAGTAATAAATTGTGAGCTGAGCTGCTAACTGCAAGGTCAGCAGTTCAAATCTACCAGTTACTCTGAGGGAGAAAGATGACACTTTCTGCTCCCATAAAGATTTACAGGCTTGGAAACTCCTACACAGGGTTGCTATTTGTTGTTGCTGTTGTTGTTAAGTGCTATGGAGTCAATTCCAACTCATAGCGACCCTGTGTTTCCGAGGAGTGGCTGGTGGGTTTGAACTGACACCATGCGGTTCAAATCGATCTTGCGGTGCAGTGCTTACCCTACAACCCCATACTTTGATGACATACCACCACCACCATATAAGTACTTTTTAATCATCGTAAATATTGAACCACACAAGAGTGCAGGAAAAAAGTACAAGTTTCCCATCTATCCTAGATGTTGCTGTTGTTCGGTACCATCCAGTCAGTTCCAACTCATAACAGGATTGAGGTGTGCCTGTCTAAGCCATGGTATTTTCAGTTGAAAATGTCAGTACTGCCCAAAGCAATTTACACATATAATGCAATCCCAATCCAGATTCCAACAACATTCTTCAAAGAGATCGAAAAAACAATTACAAACTTTATATGGAAAGGAAAGAGACCCAGGATAAGCAAAGTACTGCTAAGGAGAAGAACAAGGTTGAAGGGCTCTCACTCCCCGATTTCAATTTTTCCTACATG
Organism: Chrysochloris asiatica; assembly: GCF_000296735.1. Taxonomy (NCBI): domain Eukaryota; kingdom Metazoa; phylum Chordata; class Mammalia; order Afrosoricida; family Chrysochloridae; genus Chrysochloris; species Chrysochloris asiatica. The sequence continues at coordinate 3,874,351 of NW_006408697.1, read as the reverse complement.
GCTACAGTGGTTAAAACAGCCTGGTACTGGTACAATGAAAGATACACTGATCAATGGAACAGAATTGAGAATCCAGAAATTAACCCATCCACATACAGCCAACTGATTTTCGACGAAGTGCCTAGGTATATTGCATGGGGAGGAGATAGTCTCTTTAACAGATGGTGCAGGCAGAACTGGAAAGCAATATGCAAAAGATTGAAACAACACCTTTACCTAATGCCCTATACAAAAACCAACACAGCATGGATTAAAGACGAAAATGTGAATCCCAAAATTATGAAGGTCATCAATGAAAAAATAGGGACAAAAGTGAGGGCTCTAATTCAGGGCATGCACAGACTACCAAACATTTTGAAACCTACAAAAACAAAAATAGACAAAATAGATGAGTGGAACATAACTAAAAATTAAAAACTTATGTGCATCAAAAGACTTCACCAAAAGAATAAAAAGGGAGCCCACAGAATGGAAAAAATCTTTTGCAATGACACATCAGATAAGGAATTCACTTCTAAAATATATAGGAAACTACAACAACTCTACAAGAAAAAGACAAATAACCCAATTATAAAATGGGCACAGGACATGAACAGATACTTCACCAAGGAGGAGATCCAAGCAGCCAACAAACATATGAAGAAATGCTCATGATCACTAGCCATCAGAGAGATGCAAATCAAAACAACAATGAGATATCATCTCACACCAGCAATAACAGCAAAGATCAAAAAAGTAGAGGACAAAAATGTTGGTGAGGATGTGGAGAGGCTGGGACACTACTGCATTGTTGATGGGATTGCAAAATGGTCCAACCACTCTGGAAAGCAATATGGCATTTTCTCAGAAGGTTGGAAATAGAAATACCTTATGATCCAGTAATTCCTCTACTTGGTATTTACATACAAGAAACATGAGCCATAACATGAGTAGATACACGCACACCAATGTTCATAGCAGCACTATTTACAATAGCAAAAAGATGGATACAGCCTAAATGCCCATCAATTGAAGAATGGATAAACAAACTCTGGTTCATACACACAATGGAATACTATGCTACCTTGAAGAACAACAAGGAAGCTACAAGCCACCACATAACATGTATGAACCTTGGAGACATTAGGTTGAGTGAAATTAGTCAGTCACAAAAGGAGAAATACTGCATAAGACTGTTACTGTAAAAGACTAAGAAAAAGAACCCACCCAAAAGGGGGGAAAAAACCACCTATATATATAATTGCTAATCACCGGGATGTATGGGATGAGAGGAGGGGAGGGTGGAAGGGGAAGATAGAGCACAGGGTAGGGAATAGACACATGATAGCTTGGGTGCTGGGGGGGGGAGGGGCAGGCAATACACAAGAAGGGGGAGGGGAATAGAAGAGTAGAAGAGCAAGGCTGATGGGAGAACAGTTAGGCAAGTTTGCATGGGCTAAGTGGGACAGAGATTAAATAATGGTGTATGCACAACCTTGGAACAATAGGACTCTGGGATACAGGGATTGAGGCACCGTTTGAAAGGGTAAAAGAAGGGAATAATGTTAAGATGCTTGGCTGTCTTTTGAATCTTGGTTTCCCTTGCCTACCATTATGAAATAGACACTTGAGGTGGGGAGGGGAAAACATAGCCAGAAACATCATAATGGAAAGCTTGTAAGCCCATGTTTAGCCTATAACTGATTAGAGTACCTTAAAGGGGGCTGGAAAGTGCCCAGTGAAAGAGACCTCTCATGGAGCTTGTGCATTGCATAAGACATAGGTGGAAACCAGAATCCCATCTAGAATTGTCTGAGGTGGGAAATCTCCACTGGAAAGGACTAGTAGACCCGCCTGGAGTGGCTAGAAGAACAGAAGATACTTCGTGAAGAAAGACCAGCAGGAAAAATATGAATCAATAATGGCAGTATGATTGATTGCTACAAGAACAAGTAAGCTGCTCGCTCGGGAGCCATCAAGTCAAGTGGTCGGATCCCCTCAGAGCAAACTTACTTCCAAGACTAAGACTCAAGGGGAATACACGAGCAGGCATGTGGTCTGGCTGGTGACCACACTGGTCACCGATAAGGGGAAGAGGGGGGTAAAAACAGCAATGAAGTTGGGATCTAAGTCCGACCACATTCAATAGACCCCTGTGAACCTGGGAGGAGACCTGGATGGCCAACAGTTACAGCATGACCCGAGGACACCTGGGTCCAGAGACAGTGACATGGCCACAGAGGACTAGAGTGGAGAATGAAGTGTCCAGCTGATATGAAGTGAGGGGAGATGCACAAGAACACCCATATTTGCAGATAGTATCCACTTGACCTGGCTTCGATGACTGGATGATCAGAATTCAATGAGAAGAAGAAAGAAGAGGGAAAAAGAAGAAAAAAAAGAGTAACCCACTACAATTTGATGAACTTTACCTATACGTATGGATGTAATAGCTCATAAAAGGGAACAAATCTTTACAGTAAGGATCACTCCTACCACCTTGGTACAGAGGGTTGACAGGGATTGGCTACTTAGACATTGGTTACCCAAAATAAATGGGGGTGGGGTGCCTATAAAGGCAAGAAGTGACTGGCTCACAAGCTTTCAAGAGGGAGCCTAGTTCCAGATGGGGCAGGGTAGGTAGAACCTCCACTGAATGGTTTCCAATCTGTTGGGACCGGGATGTAGAAAGGAAATGAGGATAAGACTCTTGTGGTATAATAGTGAATAATTGCCATCAGGACTGACTGTGAGGGTCAGAAATGCAGAGGTGGATGTTTTTTGACAAAAGGAGGGGAGTGATTGATTTCACAGCCCAGGAGCGGAGGTCCCTGGCACCATCAAGTGAGAAGAGCAGAGAATGTGACCTTACACAGAGAGGCAGTGACGCCAGGGATGGAGACAGTGATGATGATGTGGACAGATGGAGATGGAGTAGCTGGGGATGAGGACAGGGGTGGTGGGGTGGGGGTAGGGGAGAATTTGGTGGAGTGTATCCTTTGGTTGTTTGATGATGCATAGAGGGAACTGTAATCATTGCAATGAAACTAAATACAATGGGATAAATGATGTAAAGCTGATGTTCTCCCATGTAAACCCACATGATTCACAATAAAAACAATAAATGCTCTGTAGGCTAATTTCCATATCACTATGTAGCATAGTGAAGTCCTGGTGTGGCGCGGTGGGTTAATGCCCCAGACTGCAAAGCCGTTTGAACCACAAAGTCTGAGGTTCAAGTTCACCAGCCACTCCTCGGAAACCATGTACAGGGTCGCTATGGGTCGGAACCGACTGGATGGCAAATAACAATAACAACAACATGTAGCGTAGTGGTTATGAATCAGGTTGTGAACTTTAAGGTCAGCAGTTCAAAACTACCAGCAGCTCCACGGAAGAAAGATGAGGCTTTCTCCTCCTGTAAAGATTTATAGCCTCGGAAACCCTGTATAGGGCTCTATGAGTTGGAACAGATTGGAGGGCACTTAACAACAACAACATGCTATATAGGCTAACTTCCATGTCACTAACTCACCACTTTAATGGTTGCTCTACTGTTCCATAGTACAGAATGCATAGTGCAAAATAGCTTACCTAATCATGGTTGATAATGATTTAGATAGTGTCTTTTTGTTTTGTTTTTGCTATTAAATGTATTGATTCCATGAGCATCTTTGTACATTGTCTACACAATCATTTGCTTCTTTGAGATGCATTGCTAGAAATGGATTGCTGAGTATGTTTAACTAAGTTTTTGACACATGTAATCAGATTGCCCTCCTGAAAGATCACACAGTTCACACCTCTGGTGATTCAGCCAGGATGCTTCCAACTGCAGAGGAACAACAATCCCAATACAAATTGGCTTAAATAATGGAGACGTTTAATTTCTCACACAAATTGGAACTCCAGATGAAAGGTATGGTACAATCTACTGCTATGTGGTGATGATAGGCATACATTCAATTCCCACCAAGAAATGATCCAGTCTTCCCATCACAGTCCTCTGTCCTTATCACCATCGGCCCAACTGGCACTTTCTGACCCCAGTCACCAGGGGCCAGGTCAGACCTTACAAACAAAAAAGACTCTGTCCTTCAGACAGACTACCCATGCAGCCTGTCTTTGGCTCCCCGCCATTCTGATTTAAACCAGAGTACCTGTCTGTTAGACTGCCACATGGGTAGATGCCAGCCCCTGGTGGCTGTCTCATGAATTCCTTGGAACAGCTCATAGAATTGACTGAGCGTACTTATACTTTCAGTTACAATTTGTCATAACCAGAAAGGATTCAGATGAAGAGATGCATTAACATCCATGTTCAAAAGATTTTTATTAACTTTATGATTGGGGTCTAATGACTGAATATGCATGATTGACAAATCATACCCCCTCTATTCCTGAGGTTAGCTCACCAAGTGTGGTGTGTGACTCCCAGTTATTGCTACAATGAATAAATAAGAAGAAAAAGACACCTAAATTGCTGGAGAATTCCCAGGACCAATCCCAAGGAACAAACTTCCAAGGAACAAAAGGACAAAAGCAAAGTCCAGTTCTTCAAATTACACTACTCTAACCAATTCCAATTTTTAGAAAACACTGTTCTGATTCACCAAATTTACTTTATGAATTACTAGTGCATCATGGCCTTGGTGATAGAAATGATGATGGAGATCTCATGATAGAATTTTGCAAGAGCAGTGACTTCTTCATTGCAAATACTTTTTTTCAACAACATGTGGATGACTATACATGTGAACTTTGCCAGATGGAATACACAGGAATCAGATCGACTACATCTGTGGGAAGAAACAATGGAGGAACTCAATATCATCAAAAACAAGGCTACAGGCCGATTGTGGAACAGATCATCAATTGCTCATATGCAAGTTTAGGTTGAAACTGAAGAAAATTAACACAAGTCTATGAGAGCTAAAATATCACCTTGAGTATATCCTACTTCACTGAATTTAGAGACTATCTCAAGAATGGCTTTGACACATTAAATACTAATGACAGAAGACCAGAGGAGTTGTTGGATGACATCAAGAACATCAGACATGAGGAAAGAGTAGGTCATTAAAAAGACAGGAGAGAAAGAAAAAACCAAAATGGATGTCAGAAGAGGCTTTAAAGGTTGCTCTTGAACATAGAGAAGCTAAAAATAATCGAAGAAATGATGAAGTAAAATAGCTGAATAAAAAATTTTAAAGGGCAGCTCAAGAAGACAAACCAAAGTATAATGAAACATACATAGATCTGGAGTCAGAAAACCAAAAAGGAAAAACACACTCAGCATTTCTCAATTTCAAACAACTAAGGAAAAAATTCAAGCCTGGACTTAGAATATTGAAGGAATCGAGTCTTTGGGCAAAATATTGAATGACGCAGAAAGTATCAAAAGAAGATGGAAGGAATACACAGAGAATCAGTGGTACTGAAGGAAGAAATCCAAGGTGCAGTGAAGGCATTGGCTAAGAACAGGGTCCCAGGAATTCATGGAATACAAATAGAAATCTTTCAACAAACTGATGCAGCTCTGGAGGCCCTCATTTGTTAATGCTAAGAAATTTGGAAGACAGCTACCTGGCCACCTGACTGGAAAAGATGCAAAGTTGTGCTCATTCCCAAGAGAGCTGTCACAACGGAATGCGGAAATCGTCAATCAGTATCATTAATATTGCAAGTACAATTGTGCTGAAGATAATTCAAAAATAGTTGTAGCAGTATATTGACAGGGAGCTGCCAGAAATGTAGTCCATGGAAAGGACATGGAATGAAGGATATTATTACTAATGTCAGATGAATCTTGACTAAAAGCAAAGAATTCCAGAAAGATGTTTGCCTGTCCTTTATTGCTTGTGCAAAGGTATTATAGACTAAGTGGGTCATAACAAACTATGGATAACATTGCGAAGAGTGGGGTTTCCAGAACACTTCATTGTGCTCCTAAGGGACCTGCACATAGACCAAGGGTCAGCCGTTCCAACAGAACAAGAGATACTGCGTGGTTTAAAATCAGGAAAGGCGTACCAGGGTTGTATCCTTTCACCATACTTATTAAATCTGTATATTTAGCAAATAATCCAAAAAGCTGGACTATATAAAGAAGGAATATGGTATCAGGATTGGAGGAAGACTCATTAATCGTCTGCGATATGCAGATGACACAACCTTACTTGTTGAAAACAAAGAGGACTTGAAGCACTTACTGATGAAGGTCAAAGACTACAGCCTTCAATATGGATTTACACCTCAACATAAAGACAACAAAACTCATCACAAATAGACCAATAAGCAACATCACGATAAATGGACACAAGAATGCAGTTGTCAATGTTTTCATTTCATCAAAGCCCATGGAAGCAGCAGTCAGGAAATCAAACAAGCATTACATTGATCAAATCTGCTGCAAAATACCTCTTTAAAGTGTTAAACAGCAAAGATGTCACTGTGAAAACTAAGGAGCTACTGACCCAAGTCATGGTATTTTTCTATCACCTCATATGCATGTGAACGCTGGACAATGAATAAAGAAAACTGAAGAAGAATTGATTCCCTAGAATTATGGTGTCAGTAAAAAATCTTAAAAACCTCATGACCTGCCAGAAGAACGAATAAATCTGTTTTGGAAGAAGTACAGTCCGAATGTTCCTTAGAAGCAAAGGTAACTGGACTTTGTCTCACATATTTTGAACATGTTGTTGGGAGGGCTCAGTTCCTGGAGAAGACTTCATGGTTGATGAAGAAGAGAGTCAGTGAGAAAGAGGAAGACCCTCGAAGAGATGGACCGACACAGAGCAGGGATTGTGAGGCTGGTGCAGTTGCACACATGTTCATTGTGAGTCAGAACTGAATCAACAGCACCTACCAACAAGAAACAGGTCATATGACTTGTGGATGGAAAATTGCTGCTGGTGACACTATGGTCATATTTTCCTTTAAACATGAGAGCATTAATGTCAGATATAATCATATTCAGTGTAAGCACTGAACTGCTAATCTCAAGGTTAGCAGTTCAAATCCACCAGCTGCTCCTTGGAAACCCTATAAAAGTTCACTATGAGCCAGAAGCAATTGGACAACGCTTAACAACAGCAACTGTTTCCCCATCCTCCCTCTCCTCTACTATGACCTCCTTTACCCTTCTGTTTTATCCAACAACACAAAACAAAAATCAACAAGGCAATTTGTTTATCATAAGTGCTGTGCATTAAATGACCCATCATTGTTATATAACAATGATACACAAAGTGGCCAGGTGAAAAGTGAGCCTCACACAGACAGGTCCAGCTGGTCAGCAACTTAATTTGGAATGCAAGAACAATGGTCTTCCTCTCCGTTTAAAGGGGAAACCCTACACGGGAGAGGTCCTGTTAATGTGCTGCTTCCCCTGATCAGTTGCCTGTCTTCATATTTTAATCTGGTTGGTCAGTAGGTCAGCTTGGACCGGACACCCACAGAATGTGATGCACCCACCACTTCCCCTTGTGGAAGATATGAAAAAAGATATTGGAGATAGTTTAGGAGCTTACTAGGGTAAGTAAAAAGTATTGCTACTAGGGTTTCAGTTCTCACATGCATAACTTTATTCCAAGCAAAACACATTTACCCATGTCATTGGGATCTGTGGATGGCTGCATACACAATCTCTCAGTAATATACTTGTCTAGCCTTATGAGCATGCCTTCAAAAAAAAAAGTGTCCAATCACAGCAGTGACTTTCAAGGAGATCTGCTGGACCAGTTAAATTCAAGGCCGAGAGGTCAACTCAGAAGGTTATGGTGATGGTTTTTTGGGATTCGCAAGAGGTAATCTTGATAGATTTTCTTGAAGTACACAGGACAATCATGGGGGCTTATTTAGTGGTGCTGTAGAATAAGTATTGGACAGTTAACTGCAGGTGGGTGGTTCAAATCTACCAGTTACTCTTTGTAAAACCGATACAGGGTTGCTATGAGTCAGAACAAACTCGATGGCACTTAACAACAACAACATGGATGAGAAAAAGGCCAGCAAAGTTGAGCTGAGGAATATGATTTAAGTATTATGCTGCTAACACTACCATTTGGCGTGGCATAAATGGAAGAGCACAGAAATCTTCAGGGAAGGGTTGTTGTTGTTAAGTACCACCAAGTTGTTCTGACTGACTCATAGTGACCCTGTATAGGGTTTCCAAAGAGGAAAGGGTTAGAGAGATGGAAACACTGCCTTCAAAAGTGTATGCAGACTCCAATAGTCTGTACATTTTGATATTTTTGTTCTATAAAGCTTTCTTTGATTTTGTAGCAACAGTTTTTCACTCCTGGTATGATGCTGTAAGGATAAGCACTTGAAAGTAAGGTTTGTTTAAGCCACAAGGTACAAACCCACCAGCACTCCTTGGAAACCTAACAGGGTCGCTACGAGTCAGAACTGTCTCAACAGCACTTAACAGCAACAACATATTGTAACATAGACAAGTCAGAACTGAAAGGCAAAGAGAAGGTGGTTCAGCACTTGAAAGGACTTTGCAATGTCAAGACTCAAAGTCAGGCACATGGACACAGTTGAGGAAACCGAGACTCGTGGGTGGCAGCAGTGGATGCCAAGGAAGAAATCAGCTTCCTTTTCAGTTCCTGCTCCACCATACCAGAGTTCCCAGCCTTGCCCAATGAGACTCTCCAGAGCAGCTTGTTAAATGCAGACCCCTCCACCCAGCAGTTCTGAGGAGAGAAGCAGTGTTTCTTAGGTGTGTGATGAGGCAAGTTTGGGAAAACTTCAGCGAACTGTGACCTAAATGGGAAAGCCTACTTAATGGCAGAAAAGGTTCTTGATCTTAGTGCTGATATCCCTTTACATTTTAAAAAATTGAATTGTATTTGGGAAGTAATCCTGTTTATCTGGTAGTCAGTCTTAGGTTCTGATGATTCGGGCAGTCACAATGTATGGTCTACAGAAAGAGAGGGATGAGAGAAAGAAAATGAGAGGGAGAGAGAGAGAGAGATGAGATAGGAAAAAAAACACACACAGAGAGGAAAAAAGAGAAAGAGGATGAGAGAAAGAGATGGGAAGGATGTCCCTACCTCTGTTTTTAAACTCAGACTGTAGCAGTTAACCTCAGTTTGTACCTTGTGTCTTTGTTTTTAGAGAGATTTTTTTTTTAAACTTTTTATTATGAATTGAATGGTAGTTTACATGGGAGAACATTGGTCTTACACTCATTGTTTTATTGCAATGATTACAATCTCCTCCATGCATCATCATTCAACAGTATTTGCTTCCATTCTGTTTTGTTTTTGTTTTGCGGGGGTGGGGGGCAATATACACAAAAACACTCAGGAATAAATAATCATTTAAACAACCAAAGGGCACATTCTGCATCTGCCTCCTGGCCTCCAGCACACACAGCCTTTCTCTTTCCATGAATCTAGAGTCCTCAGCTGCTCCCTCTTTCCATGTCCCCATCTCTGCCCCCATCTCTGGTGTCGCCACTTCTCTGGATAGGGTCCTGCATTCCGCTCATGCTCTTCTCCTTTGATGGCCCTAAGGTCCTCTGTTCCTACAATGTAAGATTAACTTCTCCCCCCTTCCCCTTTTTGTTACAAAACGTCTACCTTTAAAGTTGTGACGGTCACAATTAGTCATGATAACAATTACTCACTATTGTATCATAAAAATCTTATCCACATCTCCTTTCATCAGATAGATCAAAATAAAACTAAATCTATTCAGTGGGGATTCTACCTTCCCCCACACACTTTAGAGAGATTTTTATGTGCAATATCTAATACAATTACAGCATCATCAACAACTAAAGTATGTGCAGTAGGCATTTTTCAATCCTTATTTCACAGATGAAGAAATGGAGATTCTTTGAGGTTAAATTACTTGCTCAAGGTCATGGAACCAGAAACCAGCTAAACAGAGAGTCAAACCTGGGCTGGTCTAAGTGCAGCATGCATCACAGAACACCACAGCCATCTCTGGGGTTCCGGGGTGTGGTAGGGACACACAACATGTGAATCATGGTTCCCACTTTCTCTTTCTTGGTCAAGTTGAGTTGTTTTAACGGATCATTGGAATACTGTCCACCTACCTTAATGTGTGGTGCTGTAGGATAAGTACTGGATTGAGAACCACAAGGTTGGTGGTTCAAACCCTCCAGCTGCTCCTTGGAAACCCTGTACAGGGTTGCTTTGAGTAGGAATTGACTTGATGGCACTAAACAACAACAATACCTTAAATCAAAGACCCTGAAACTTGCTTTTGAATACAAAGAAGCTAAAGCAACTAGAAGAAATAATGAAGTAAAAAATTTGAACAGACATTTTCAAAGGACAGTTCAAGAAGACAAAGTAAAGCATTAGACTGAAATGTGCAAAGACCTGGAGTTAGAAAACCAAAAGGGAAGAACATGCTCAGTATTTCTCAAGCTGAAAGAACTAAAGAAGAAATTCAAGCTTCCAATTACTCTGTTGAAGGGTTCTTTGGGAAAAATATTGAATCCCACAGGAAGCATTAAAAGAAGATGGAAGGAATAAACAGTCACCGTACCAAAATAAACTGTGATTTTATTTTGTCAAATTAAAAGTTTTACAAAAACATTGTAAAGAATGTGTATTTCAGAACACTTGATTGTGCTCATGAGGAACCCTTACACAGACTAAGAAGCATATGAGCAAGACAAGGGGATACTGAATGGTTTAAAATCAGATATCCGTTCACTATACTTATTCACTGTGTACACTGAGCAAAAAATCTGAGACGGATTCTGTGAAGAATAACATGGATCCAAATTGGAGGACGACTCATTGGTAACCTGTGAAATGCAAATGACACACCTTGCTTGCCAGAAGCCAAAAGGACTTAAAATACCCACTGATGAAGATGGGTTGCATCACAATATAATGAAAATGAAAATCCTTACAATTGGACCAATAAATGACATCATGATAAACGGCAACAAGACTATTGAAGTTGTCACTGATTTCATTTTACTTGGCTCCTCCATAATCAACACTCATGGAAGCAGCAGTCAAGAAATCAGACCACGTATTGCATTAGGCAAGTCTATGGCAAGGGACCTTTTAAAAGTGTTCAATAAAAAAGACGCCACTTCGAAGACTTAGGTGTACCTGACCCAAGCCAAGATATTTTCAATGACCTCATATGCATGTGACAGCTGGACAATGAATAAGGACGACCGTAGAAGAATTGATGCTTTGGAATTAAGGTATTGGCAAACAGTATTAAATATACCATTGACTGCCAGAAGGGACAAATAAATCAGTCTTGGAAGAAGTACAGCCAAAGTGACCCTTAGAAGTGCAAATGGTGAGACTTCGTCTCTTGTACTTTGGGCATGTGGTCAGGAGGGACCAGTTTCTAGAGAAGGACAGCATGCTAGGTTACGTGGAGGATATAAAACAGAGGGAGACTCTATAGTAGTTATCTAGTTATGTTATAACAGAAATACCAAAGTGGAGGACTTTAACAAACCAATGTCTTCTCTTACAGTTGAGGAGGCTAGAAGTCTGACTTCGGAGTATCAACTCTGGGGAAAGTTCTGGTCTCCTTTCAGCATCTGTAGGCCCAGCATGCCTTGGAGATCTCCACTGGTCTTGACATCAATTGTTCCCTGGATCTAGACCAAAGGGCACACTCCACTTCTGGCTCTTCTTCCTCTCTCTCTCTCATTAAAAAAATAGCATCATCCTCATTTTAAAAACTTTTTATTGTGAAGGTTTACAGAGAAGATCATCAGTTTTACATTCAATAAATCATAGGCTTCATTTCATTATAATGATTGCAAACTCTCCATGTACCATCAGTTAACAATATTTACCTCTATTCACTTTAACTTTTGCATTCTCCTTGTGTCTTCTGCTACCTTCACGTTTTCTCTGCCAACCACCCTCTTGTTGTATATCGCCTTTTTTGTCACCCAAGTTAACATGTGTCTACCCTCTAGCCTGAGACTACCTTTTCATTTCCTCCCATTCCTGGTAAACATCATAGAATAGTTCCTTTATCAAGAAAATCTTCCTTAACCTTTTACAACAGTGGTCTCACACATTATTTGTCCTTTTGTGATTGACTAATCGTACTCAACATAATATCCTCCAGATTCATCTATGTTGTGTTTTGCACATTCATCAATTTTCTTCAACTTTGCTTAGTACTCCATTGTATATATGTACCAATTTTTAAAAACCAGAAACATTCTTCCGTGGATGGACATTTAGGCTGTCTCCATCTGTTTGCTGCTATGAATAGTGCTGCCAAGAACACGAGTGTGCATATATTCAGATCACTGCTTTTATTTCTTGAAGATATATGCCAAATAGATGAATTATGGGTAATACTGTATTTCTATTTCCAAGTTTTTGAGAAAGTGTCATACTATTTTCCACAGTGACTGCATCATTTTACAATCCCACCAGAAGCATATGAGGGCCCCAAGTCTCTCTATACCCTGGCAAGCATTTAGTATTTTCTGTGTTTTTTTGTTTTTTATCATTTCAACCTTGGCTGTTAATGATGGAGTAAGATGATATCTCTCATTGTTTTGATTTACATCTCCCTACCAGCTGCTCTGCGGGAGAAAGATGAGGCCTTCTGCTCCAGGAAAGATTTACAGCCTCGGAAACCCTATACAGGGTTGCTATGGTTCGGAACCGACTCGACGGCACTTAGCAACAACAGCAACAACTGGTTAAAGGCTCGCAGCTCCATTTGTAACCACTACACTACCAGAGCTTCGTAACTACCGGCTGTTCCGCTGGAGAAAGATGGGCTTTCTGCTCCCATAAAGATTTACAGCCTCGGAAACCCTGTTCAGGATGGCTATGAGTCAGAACTGACTCCACGGCACATCACCACCACCACCACCACTGCTGACTAATGATCATGAGTGTTTCTTCATGTTTGTTGGCCACTTAAATGTTTTCTTTGTTTAAATATCTGTTCATGTCTTCTGCTCATTTTTACATGGGATTGTTTGTCTTGTTGAGTTACTGAAGTATTCTATACATTTTAGAGAGAAGTCCTCTGTCTTTTTCTAGTCTGTGGGTTCTCCTTATACTCTTTTGGTGAAATCCTTTGATGCATATACAGGTCTAATTTTTAGGAGGTCTCAGTCATCTATTTTGTCTTCTGCTATTTGTGCATTTTTGGTTATGTTTGTCCTCATTTTTTTTGTTATTGTTGATAATCTTTATTGTTCTAGACTTTATACTTTATACTTTACACCACGTTGAGTTTGTTTTTGCATATGGTGTGAGATATGGGTTTTGTTTCATTCTTCTACAAATGGATTTTCAGTTTTGCCAGCACCATTTGTTGAAAAGACTCTCTCTTCTTTATTTAATGTATTTTGGTCCTTTGTCAAAGATTAACTGACTGTATGTGGATGAATTTACTTCTGGCTTCTCAATTCTCTTCCACTGATCTATATATCTTTCACTGTATCAGTACCAGGCTGTTTTGGCAACTTTAACTCTGTAGTAGACTTTGAGAGCAGGGAGTGAGAGGCCTCTGGTTTTGTTGTTCTTAGGTTATGCTTTGCTTATCTGAGGTCTCTTTCCATTCCATATAAAGTTGGTGATCAGTTTTTTCATCTTTTTTTAAAACTATATTGGAATCTGGACTGGGATTGCATTGTACCTATAGGTTGCTTTGGGTACTGTTGGCGTTTTCACAATGTCTTCCTACCCATCCATGAGCATGATATATTCTTCCACTTTTGTAAGTTTCTTTTGGCTGCTTGTCATAGTGTTTTGTAGTTCTTTTTATATACTGTTGTTGTCAAGTGCCGTC